>NW_026869338.1:0-287363 GCF_020745735.1 Hemiscyllium ocellatum
GGCTGCCTACTTGCGGAACGCTTCAGGGAACACCCTCTGGGCCGCCTGGACCAACCAACCCAAACACCCCGTGGCTCAACATCTTTAACTCTCCCTCCCACTCCACCGAGGACTGCAGGTCCTTCGACTCCTCCATCGGCAGAACATAACAACACGACTGTTGGAGTAAGAGCGCCTCATCTTCCGCCTGGGGAACCCTTACAACCACAAGGAAGAACTCAGATTTCTCCAGTTCCTCATTTCCCCTTCCCCCACCTTGTCTCAGTCGGTTCCCTCAACTCAGCACTGCCCCCCTAACCTGCATTTTTCTTCCTGACACTCCGCCCCAGCCCACTCCGGCCTATCACCCTCATCTTGACCTCCTTTCCACCTATCACATCTCCATCGCTCCTCCCCCAAGTCTCTCCTCCCTACCTTTTATCTTAGCCTGCCTTGTACACTCTCCTCATTCCTGATGAAGGGTTCTGGCCCGAAACGTCGAATTTCCTGTTCCTTGGATGCTGCCTAACCTGCTGTGCTTTACCAGCAACACATTTTCAGAGTTGAGGATTAACCAAATCAGCCAGGATCTCATTGAACGTTGTCGCTGACGGGATGGCCCAAATGGCTTCCATCTGCAGCAATGGCCATTTCTGTGAATTTGAACATGCTGGAGACCATTGTAACGGAAGGAAAAGCAGATAGTTCAGAAAAAGATGATTGTAAACACTGTCAACATCTTTCGTTGAAAGGAAAATCACACTTTGGCAATTTGCCAGAGATGTTTTGCTGACATGACATGAAGATTTTTTCAAGGAAGCAGATAGATGAAACTCTATTTCTATTTTTAGCAGAGACTCAATATGGGGCCAAATAATAAACGTCGTTGAACAAGTTAAGAGTTCATGGTGTTGTGTAATAAATGACCTTTGTCTGACTGTCCATTATTTACTGAACAAAGCCACCGAATCATGTGTAATTTTTAAAAGTTTTAAAAGGTAAATCGTGAAATGCAGTAATGTCAGGCATATGGCTTCAATGACGTTTCTCTGTATTAACGACCTGATGAAGTGGCAGAGTGAAATTTGTCCAGTTTTGCTGATGATGCACAATAGATTGCAGGAATATCTTGTGATGAGGTTGGGGAATCTGCAATGCGATATACTGTATGTAGGTCGTCTGGGTAAGGAAAAAAAATGACAGATGCAGTTTCCTGTCGGGTATGTGAGGCCATGAATTCGGTAGGAAGAGTCAAAGTCCGAAAACTATTAAAATCGAGAGAAACTGCAATAAAATGTGGTGCAGAAGAATCTGGATGTTCTTACGCATGAAACAAAGATGAGCGATTGATTTATTATTTTTGGCAAAAAGATCCATACCCTTCTCTAATTTTTGCAATGAGATGGTTTTCCAGGAAATCACTGGAACTATGGAATCTGATAAATTAATTGAAAAACCATGATAAGTTTCGTTTTGTTCGATGGGACATATTGATGCATCGTTTAATGTTCTCTGAACTTTCTTTACAAAAGACCGAGACTGGGCGAGTAAAATTAAGATCACTGAAGATTATTGCCATCCTTTATTTATCACACACAATTTTTTTTCTCATATGTTTTATTTCACATCATAGTTGCTGTGAGTGGGCTTGCAAAACTTACACCCCTGGTGACTGTTTCCTCACAATTTCTCATCTCTGAACTAACAGATTCTACATTCTTACAATTGGACTATTTTCGACAGTCTTGTGTCCCATATCTCAGGAGGGAATCCACTGCACTTGTATCGTGTTCAGAGGATGTTCATGAGAATGTTCTCAGGACTTGAGGCATGGATGTGGAGTTAGGTTCGCACGCTTGAGCTGGGAGGTTCATTTCAGAAGTTTCATCACTCTGTTGGTAAATCTTCAGTGGGCATCAGGCGAATCAGTGAACATGATTCCTGTTTTCTATTTATATGTTTGGGTTTCTTTGGGTTGGTGATGTTTTTTCCTGTGGTGATGTCATTTCTTGTTATTTTCCTCAGGGGGGGTGGTAGATGGGGTATAACGCGATTTGTTTGTTGATAGTGTTTCTGGTTGCAATTCCAAGCTTCTTGGAATTCTCGATTGCGTCTGTTTGTCTTGTCCTAAGATGGATGTGTTGTTCCAGTCGATGTGGTATCCTTCCTCATCTGTAAGGATACTAGTGAGAGGGTCATATCGTTTTGTGGATAGTTGGCGTTCATGTATCGTCGAACTAGTTTTGTGCCTGTTTGTCCAATATATTGTTTGTTACAGTTCTTGCACGTTATTTCGTAAATTGTATTAGTTTTGCTTGTGGTCTGTATGGGGTCTTCTAACTTCATTAGTTGCTGTCTTACTGTTTGGTTAATGTCATTCTATTCTCGGTGGAGAGTTTGGAGAGATGAACAAGCATCTAACTGAAAAGCACAGATTACTGAATGTCCTGGGCAGAGTGGATGTTGGGAAAATGTTTCCATTAGTTGGAGATACTAGGACCTGAGGGCATAGACTTAGAGTTAAGCGAAGACCAAATAGAACAGAGATAAGGATAAAAGTCTTCATCAAATGAGTGTTGAGATTATGGAATTCATTGCCACAGAAGGCTGTGGAGGCCAGGCTGATGAGTATGTATAAGACTGAGATAGATAAATAGGTTCTTGAGAATCAAGGGATACGAGGAGAGACGCGGGGAGAATGAGGTGAGGAAACGTATCATGCAAGATTGAAAGGTATAGATGACTTGATGGTCTGAATGGACTAATATCTGCTCCTATATGTTATGGTCAAATATGCTAATTAAGTGCGCATACTGTGTTCTGCAATGTTTGTTGTGTCAAGTTGCATTTTGCCTCAGTTTAGATACACAGCTTGTTATCACCTGCAGATTTCATTTCGTATTACTTGATCTTAAATCACACACCTTGATTACCTGAAAACGCTGGAAAATAATCAGAAACTCAGAGGGCGAGGGGGGGTAGGTGGAGGGGAGGGGGGGTGCAGAGTGAAAGAGAGAGAGAGAGACATCAAGATGGTTTCAATAGATCTAGGAATGCTAGACATTGAAAAGGCTCTTTAACAATAACTGGTTGGTATCAAGAAAAAAAGAAAGCTCTAAGTTAGGGTGGAACACAGGAGCAATGGAATATCAGAGCCATTAAGCCCGGAGAGAAGAGAAATAAAGTGTGTGCCGGGGCCAACTTCCAACTGAAAGAAAATAAAGGACATAAACAATTGGAAACAAAACAGTGGAAAGTATGTAAATTCTGAATTTGTTGCACATGGTTTTGAATCCAGGAAGCGAGGAAGTGTGGAGGAGGAAGCGGAGGAGCTCAGAGAACTCATTAGTTTGTCACCTGGACCCACTCTCTATCCTGTTTGAAGCAATACATTATAAATTAGAACACGTGGCCCAAAGGTCGAGCTGCTCACTGGTTATCAGTCTCTCTTCTCTCTGGTTGTGCCTGAACAATGGCAACCTTTGAGACAGAACGTTCTGGGGAATCCTTTTACCTGAGTTTTGCTTCTGCTCAATTAATCTGTTCTCCTCTAAGGTTCTCAGATTTTCTTTCGTGAATTTCTTTCCTGAGCTGACAATGTCACTTATATCTTCTTTGACAGGGGATTGAATAGAGACCTCAACGAAACAGCACATCAAAATTTGAAAGAGTGACCCTTCTGCAGGGCCTGAAAATAACCAGCCTTCAACTGTCAAAGGAAAAACTGCCAGGGATAACCAGGTTTGACTACAAAGAATGAAACCTGAAAGCAACACACACCCCAGATTTTATGGACTACATAAAGTGCACAAACCAGACATCCCCCATCCCATCAGACCCAGAGTATCATACCAGGGACACAATCACACAAACTGGCTAAAGAACTGCAACAGAAATAAAAACACCCGATCAGCGGATCCAGACACTCTATACAGTCAACGCTGGAATTCTTGGACATCATCAGAAATATACATATAGACAAGGAAGAAACTATGGTCTCATTCGATGTAACGGCATTGTTCACTTCTATCGACAAAACCCTAGCCAGAGAAACAATAGCCAACCTGCTGGACATACAGAACAGACAACAGGGCGTTGAATCTTTCAACACGGATGGCATAGTTAAACTACTAGACCGGTGCCTCACAACACGCTTCATATTCAACAACCAAATATATGAACGGTACACCAATGGACTCACCCATCTCTGGACTCATAGCAGAAGCGGTAATGCAAAGGTTAGAACAAACTGTATAACCGCAAATTCAACTCTGGGTCAGATATGTGGATTGCACCTTTGTAATCATTAAAAACACAGAAATAGAGAACACACACCCGATCATCAACGCCATCCTCACAGGAATCTGATTCAGTAGAGGAGAAGAAAAGGACAATCAACTCCCATTCCTAGACGTGATGGTACAGAGAACACCGACCAGAGAATTCACCACAAAGGTATACAGGAAAGTCACTCACACAGACCAAGTCCTGAACTATGAAAGCAACCACCCCATCACACACAAAATAAGTTGCATCAAAACACACTTCAAAAGGACCACAACACACTTCAGTACACCAGGACTGCAAAAACAGGAAGAATAACACCGATACATTGTTTTCGCCAAAAACGGATAACCCGCAATTTCATCAACAGATGCCTAAGGGAAAGGCAACGGAACGTGGACATGCCACAACGCAAGTGACTAGCCACACTACCATACATCAAGAGTGTTTCAAAACTGACAGCCAGATTACTGCGACCACGAGGACTCATAGCAGCACACAAACCAACAGCCACTCTCAGGCAACGACTCACCAGAACGAAGAACCCGATACCCAGCATGAGCAAAACCAACACAGTGTACAAACTCCCATGCAAGGACTGCACAAAACACTACATAGGACAAACAGGAAGACAAATAACGATCCGCATCCATGAACACCAATTAGCCACGAAACGACACGACCAGCTATCCTGAGTAGCTACACGCGCAGATGACAAGCAACATGAGTTCGACTGGGACAACACTACTATTATAGGACAAACCAAACAGAGATCAGCCAAGGAATTCCTAGAGGCAATGCACTCATCCACAGATTCAATCAATAAGCACATCGACCTGGATCCAATATAACGACCACTGCAAAGGACAGCTGGAACTGACAACCGGAAGTGGCAGAGACAAACCACTATAAATTCCGGAGGAAACATCACAGGAGCGCTTCACAGGAGGCTCCCAAGCACTGAGGATGTCACATAGACAGGGGATGAAACGTCTGCAACAAAAATTCGCAGCCTGGCCAACAGAACCACAACAACGAGCACCCGAGTTACAAATCTTCTCGCGAAGTTTTAACCCCAGTCCTGTTTCTCAAGGATGTGGAGGGGACCGGGTTTGAGAGTTGGGTTTGAGTTTCGCTGTCTTTGCTCTCGCTTCTGGTCTTACACATCCTCCGCCGTTTTCCTTCACTCACTCTCCATCTTGCACTCTCTCTACCTACCAATCTCCATGTCTCTGAATTACCTGATGCTTGGTTTTGCTTCTGTCGTGAAGAGATCACAGGCAATTGTTCGTGGAAAACAGCAGGGATGAAGACACAAGCTGCTGTTAGGGCAACATATGGAGTGATGTGTTCGCAGGTTGTTTCCAAGACAACAGATTGGGAATGGGGTTGCAGGTTCTTGATAGGGAACAGAATGATTTAACAGGCCATCAGTCGTAGAACAGAGTGGGGAATGTTTCACAGGTAATTCCTGGGGAGGCAGAGTGGGGATTGAGTTACACATTGTTGCGACGTAAGCAAAATGGGGCTGGGATCAGATCATATTGCTACGAAAACAGTCACGAAACGGGATCACAGGCCAATGCCTGGACAACAGAGTCAGAATGGGATTACAGGTCGTTGATGGGAGAAAAAACGTGGGGTTGGGTTCAGAAAATTGATAGGGAAGCAGGATGAGAATGGGTTCACAGACCGTGGCTCTGAGAACAATCGTGCATATGGATACACAGACCATGGACATCACAGTGCGGATGGGATCACATGTCGTTGGTAGTAGAAGAGAGTTGAAATGGATTTCCAAGCCGTTGCTGCGAGAAAAGAATGAGGATGTGTTCATTGGCCATTACGAGAGGAACAAAATGGGAATGGGTTTACAGGCCGTTGCGAGGGGTAGAGTATGGGGAAGGCTGTTGCGATCGATATGCAGCGGGAATGCCGTCACAGGCAGTTGGGAGGAGAACAGAGTCGGGGTGAGGTTTCAGCCGTTACTAGGGAAATAGGGAGGACTGAGTCACAAGTCATTGCTAGGAGTACAGAACTCGGCCGGAGAACAGTCACGAGATGTGGCTGCAGGTCTTTCATGTGAGAAAAGAGTGGGGAACGATGCAGTTTGTTGTTAGGGGAGCAGAATGGGAATGTGTTCGCAGACTGGAGCCAGGGAACGGATCAATTATGATTTCACACGCCGATGTCTCCAGGAAGGAAATGAAGGAAATGGGAGAAACTCAATAACATATTCATTGGAATGATTTTCCAATTCATCAGAAAGCCAAATAATGATGAATCGACTCACCGCAGGAGTTTGTTTCACAACAGCGATGAAATGACAGTCTCCATTCTTGTCCAGTAACAACTCAACTTGCCGGGGACGTAAAGCAACAGTCGAGCTGTTTGTGGCTTTCTGCGCGGGAGGTGAACACCGTCATGGCAGCTGAGAAACTTTGCAAGACTCAGCACGTTTCCACACCACAGCTAATTCCCCTGGAAGCTAACCAATTTGATTTTGAACAAAGATGCTGCGGGGATCGAAGCGGCATTTCAACAAAGGGAGCAGCAGTGGAGTTGATTAGCTGAAATGACAGAGAGGCGGATTTGAACACACCCACCTTTCAGGATTGGAATGGGAAACCAGCGAATCAGACCGCTTGGCCACACTACCAGGCATGCGGCCTACCCATTTTCTTGTATTTCTAATTGTGCTCCTGCAATAACAACACATGAAAAGTCACATGAAAAGGGTTCCATGGTCCCTCTCCGACTCGCACAGCTGCTGGGATGTGCCAGGTTACAATGTCAATTTCGCAGCAGATAATGAAAGCCCATCAATCCAGACAAAAATCAATGGTAAGCTGAGGCTATCTTCTCAGACTCTTTTCAGCTAAAAATGTATCTGTGAGTGCGTGAGAATACATGGTCGGTTATGATTTGGTCAAATAACCATGAACTGCTTGACATTACTGCAATTTCGATTCTTGCTTTGCTAAATGATTTCACCCATTGCTCGAAACAGGACAACTTTCACGTTTACATGGAACATGAAACACACCGGACTACAGGGAAAATGCACAAAGCTGAGCAGGCCGTGTTCCACATCATACCGTGCAGCATCGTTTCAGTTACTGTGTCTGTTTTGCAGGATAAGAGTCCCAAAGAATGTTCTCCACCCTAAAACCGGAGGTAGCATTACAATCCGAGAACGACAGATCACATTGTGAAGATGCTCTGACCTCGGAGCCAGTTCGAGATGCCACTTTCCTTGCACTTTAACTTAACTGTGCAATTTGCTGCAGAGATGTTCACACCTGGACATGAGCCACATCGACACCAACTGAGTTGGAAACCTGTGTGCGAATCGACGAGAAGCGACTCAATAAATTTTGCTAAATTCCATGGTGCTTATTAGAAATGCAGTTTCTGTTCACCTCAATTTAAAAGGCAGTTTCTGAACATAGTAACAGAAGTCAAAAGGTAATTATCTCACCCCACCCCCACTCCGGGAGAGGTGCTAACTGCACTTGATTGCTTTTTGTTCTCGATGTGAAGAGCTCTCACGCCTGAGTCACCTTCACGCCTCTTGTTGCTGAGTGACTCACAAAGAAGGAGTTTCACCAGAGCTGCAACTGCCTCACTTTCCCACTCGCTCTCCCCGTTTACATTTTCCTGCTCATCAGTGATTTAAAGAAAACCAAAAGGATGCGATGTTATTCTGCAGCCTCTTTGTCAATTCCTCCGTTTCAGTTCCAACATGGCTTAGATCTCGGGGCGCACCTTAATACTAGCGACGCTATGAAAGCACAGGTCCAGAGGTTCCTCTGAGAGTGCAATTTCTTTCATTGCTGTTGCTGATTGATGAGCCACGAACGTGCGAACTGCTCCAAAACATGATTCAGGACATCTGGTGCCAATTCTCGCACTTTGAATATCGACAGACAGATTCCAAATGAGGTCTTTCAGAGACGGCTTTGGGGTACATTTGACAGACAGACTAGTTCAGGAATCCGTGGGGCACTGTGACACCAGCGCATCAGCTTCTTCCCTGTCTTTGAACCGGGCCGCCTGAGCAAGGAATGCAAATGCGGTCTTGCTGTTCGGGGAAAGATCGGTAACTACACTCTCAAACTGAATGGCACATGATCAGAAGTAGTTTGTAGAATATCTTTACAATGCTCTGCACAGTAATCAAATGGAAACGCATTGCATTTCACTACGAGAGCAGATTTGTTCAAGCAAATTGGAAGGCAGGTTTGCAGATGGGAAAGCAAGCAAGAAAGCTCCGTTCTTGTCCATGTAAAAGGCTGCAGATGAAGAACAAAACAGTTTCGACAGCGGGAACCTGTCTTGCGGAAGGTGAACGTGATGATCATTACGCTACAGAGACAAGCCCACAGCCACCCCTGCTGCAGCTCAGTGGTATCCGACACTGAGAGTTGAAGCCATTCTACCTTTCACCTTTCTGTTTCCAAATGCTCGTTGTTTCATGGGACTTTTTAAAATTTTGCTATGTGGTATGCATGGACGAGATACACCGAAGTATCTGTTTCCACGCGGTGTAGCACAATAACGTGGTGTTGCTTACAACGGTTTTTAAAGGATTTCTTTTTTAGCAGAGCTGTCCGTGGCAGTCTGTGGCACAATCATTTACTCTGTTCGACTGCTCACTGCAAAGGTAGTATTGTGAAACACTGCAGAAACGAAGGACTTCCTTACTTTAGCTCCGACTGATCATACTGTGTGAAATTTTCCCACGTTCTCAGTTGAGGAGTTTTTGCAGCTGGAAATTACCTCCGAAAGCCTGTTAATTCGTAATGTATTGAACGAATCGCAAAACAGAAAACATTTGCCACGGAACACAAACAAAACTGGCAAACCAAATGCATTTCCAGATACAGTGAGCATGAATGCTAAATGTGCGACACTCCGAGGGCATGAGCCATAAAGTAATCTCACAACTAACAACAGGGCAATTCCAAACTACTCTTTCAATGATACTGGAGCCTTAGTGCACCACCATTTCCCAGACAATGCTGAAAAGAGAGAAAGAAAGAACATAATAAGAATGGGCCACAAAAAAGTGAATTTCACCAATCACAGTCTCGATTAGATTACCTTTCCCTTCCGGTGTCTCCGGGACGGAAAGGAAGGAAATTGGAGAAATTCAATAACATACGACATCAAAATTCACCGGAACGATTTTCCCATTCGCCAGAAAGCCAAATAACGATGAATCGACTCACCGCAGGACTTTGTTTCACAACAGCGATGAAATAGCAGTCTCCATTCGGTTCCAGTAAAATCTCAACATGCTTGCAACATAAAGCAACAGTAGAGCTGTTTGCAATTTTCCACGCGGGAGGCGAGCACGATCACGACAGCAGAGTCAATTTGGCACTTTCCCACTACACAGTTAATTCCCCAGGAAGCAAATCAAATTTTGTTTTGAACAGAAGTACATCAGGGGTGGAAACAGCATTTCAACAAGCTGCGCCGTTGCAGTTGATCAGTATAAATGGCAGTGGTGGGATTCGAACCCACGCCCCTGTCGGGACTGGAGCCTTAATGCAGCGCCTTAGATCGCTCGGCCACACTACCAGGTGCGCAGACTCCCCATTTTCTTGCATTTCCAATTGAGCTCCTGCATGACAACAGATGGAAAGTCACGTGAAAAGGGTTCCATGATCCCTCTCCGACTCGCACGGCTGCTTGGATGTGCTGGCTACAAGGTCTTTTCCCTGAGGTAGTGGAGTCCAGAATCGCATTGCCCAGGTTCAGGATGAGAGGGGAAAGATAGACAAGGAATCTAAACGGCAACTTTTTCAGGCAGAGGGAGATGTGTGAATGGAATGAACTGCTAGCTGAAGTAGTGGAGGCTGGTTAAATTACTGAATCGAAAAGGCATCTGGATGGTTATACGCACAGGAAGAGTTGAGAGGGATTTAGGCCAAGTGCTGGCAAATGAGACAAAATTATGTTAGCGTATGTGGGTGGCGTGAACGAGTTGGACTGAAGGGTTTGTTTCTGTGTTGTACATATCTATGACCTAATGTTTTGCACTGTCCATTTCCAGCCATACACTTCACTGTTTCCCTTGTTTACCTTGGTCAGTTCTCCTCTGAAACACATGTCAATGACCTTGGTTGTGATTGTAGGGTGTGCTTTATGGTCAATTTAAAAATCCATCATCTCACAGAATTCCACTACAATACAATTTCCCAGAGGATATCTCAGTGTGACATTACTCCTTCAGTCAGCTTCTTCACCCAACCGTTGATCTGAGACAGTCACGTCCCTGGCCATTTGCACAATGTTTTATTCAAGGAAACACTGACAAAAACATTTGAAGAGGAGTTCGGAGAATACCATTTTTGACAAAGATTGAAGTCTCTCAAAATGATCACAGTGCCTTTGCATTACACAGAAATTCATTGGAATATGTAATAGTGTTAAGCAATGAAATGCTGTTAGGCAGCCTCAAAACTGTTCTCCTGCTTGTGTTTTTGACATGTGTTGCCCCGAATTTGCATTCTGCCTGATTCACCTGCATCTTCTGAGGCCAAATGCTTTCTCTGTGATGCCTTTGTTACCCATTACTGTCAGGGTTACCCATCCTGCACTCCCTGAGACCCCGCAAAGGTGGGTACAATAGAATATTTATGTTCCAACTTTTGTTTCTCCTGTAAACACATCTTTCTGGTGACCAAATCTTATTTATCTCTGTGTCACAAGTCTATTACCTTATTGCAGACACTTTGTCCATTCCAAAAGAAAAGAACATTGTAATTGACTTTTTCCAGAATGTCCTGTCACAGCCTAATTCACTGACGTACAGATTAAGTTAAACTCTGTCCCTTCCTGTTTCCTCCTGCTGGTCTCCAGCCACATTCCCATACTGTTCAGATGCGTCACCTTTTCTCTTTGGATTTGGAAAGCTACTTTCACCTGAACCCTGTCCCTGCATTCTCTCTGTCAGCCTTAAAGCCCTGTCCATAAACCCACCGTCAAAATTTGCCAGGACACTAGTCCCCGCAATGTTGTTTTTAATTCACTCATGAGATATTGCTGTTTCTGGCTGGTCAGAATTTCATGCCCACCCCCGAGCTGCCATTGAGCTAAGTGCCTTGCGAGACTATCAGAGAAGGCAGTTTAGAGTCATCCCTATTGCTCTGGGTCTGGATTCATATGTAGGTCAGACTAGCTGCCGATCGCAGATTACCTTCCTGAAAGGATATTGAGCATTCAGATGGGTATCCCTGCCACCAGCATTAAATTCTGGATGAACAGTCTAGTGAGAGTAACACTTGGCCATCGCCTGTCCCACTGATAGCTCCCTCATTCCTGAGCACTAATCCCAGAAGACCAGGAATCAAATCACCTTCTTCTTGATCCTGATACCTTCCTGCACTCTGGTGATATCATACAGTATCTCTCCATGTGGTATCTGTCACTGTGAGGGTCTAATTGATGCCAGTGACTGCACCTTTTGCAGCTACTTCAGATCCTGAGCCAACAGAATTCTCCACTTCAGGGAGACGAGGCAACACAGACCAGGGATGGAGACTGGGATTTTCTAGATCTCGGTGGGACTCAGTACCATTCTCCATGTATAACCTTCACTGCATCAGTCTAATGTCCCATCCTGTCTATTTCTCTATCTCCGGACATTCCAGACTCAATAAACTTTCCAACTGCTAGGTGTTTCATCCATCATCTCATTGAACTCCATTGGTCAGTCAGAGGGCAGAGCGATCTGGAGTCTTCAATAAATCCTGCAGCGGGGTAAGATCACTCAGTGAACAGAGCAGAGCGAATTTAAGGGATCGAAGTTTGATCTGGAAGACATGACACAGATACAGTGTTGAAGTGTAAACACAGAGTATGATGGGCCCAGACTCAATCCACACTCTCTTGTTTACTTTCATCTCCGTTGTACTGAGCCTTCCTCTGACAATATAGAAAGTTCACGGTTATCAATCCAGGCCTGTGCTCTCTTAGTGAGGATCAGGACAACAGAGGGGAAAACAGGCTTCCCTTATAAAGGTGGTATTGAAACCTGAGATCTTTCTGTTCTATATTCCCCCTGTTAAACTATCTCTTGTCGTGTGATAGAGTCATACAACAAGGAGACATGCCTTTCAGTCCAACTCATTTGTGCCAGTGTCTTGAATGCTTGTATTTCCCAGAAAAAGTTCCTATTTCTGTAGCCTCCACCCCTCCCATAATCCTGCTGTATATTTTAAACCTACTCCAATGCTGACGACTCTCCCTATATGTAAATTGCTCCAGTGTCGATAGAATGCCCAATCTCAATTATCTCATCATGCACTCAGTACAAGAATCCCTATTTCTGCATTCTTTGACAACACTTACAATGCCTCCATCTCTGTAAAATCCTCCAGCCTGGACCAAAATACACACCTGTGTACTTTCCCCAAGCCCCAAGAGAACATGATATCACTGCAACATTCTGCAGACTAGATCACATTCCTGCCTCCTGGCCAATACCAGCACATGACCTCTGTAACCATCTCCCATCCCGATCGAACTCCTTATCTGTGTAAACACCTTCAGACCCTTTTCCAACTGCAACAAAATTTCCCATTTGTGTGTGCTCCTCGCTGTACCTTAACACCCTCTGTTTGTGTAGCTCTGCAGTTTAGGGTGGTTCACTGGTGAGCACTGCTGCCTCACAGTGCCAGAGACACAGGCTCAATTCTAGTTTTGCGTGACTGTACTGAGTTGGCACATTCTGTACGTGTCTATATGGGTTTACTCCCACAGTCCAAACGTGTGCAGGTAAGGTGAATTGGCCATTCTAAATTGGCCAGAGGGTTAGGTGCATCATTAATGAGAAATGGGTCTGGGTGGATAATTCTTTGGAGAGTTGGTGTGGACGTGTTGGGCCGAGGTGCCGTTTCCATACTCTAGGGAATCTAATAAAATCTAAACTCTCCCTCTGCGTTCCATATTACTGACCCTAAAAAATCCATCTGACAACTAAACAACTCCAAACGTCCCAGTCCCTGTAAACGCCGACAGTTCCAACATCCCTCCTTATCTGTGTAACATGAAACCCTCTCAAAATGTGGAGATCCCACAATCCTCCTTATCTGTGTAATCCTCTCAGGTCCCTGCATTACTCTCAATCTGTAGAACCCAGTCCATTGCCTGTGACTCTCCCGATCCAATTCCTGCAAGGCTCACTATTTATGTTACAGTCTCCCATTGCTATCACCCACCCTGTCAATGTAAGCTCCTCTAGTATCTCCATCCATCTAATCATCTCCATGACCTTCTTCAGCTCTTGTCGCACTACCTCAGTTAATGTCACCCTCATCTATAACCCTCCCTACGGCAGGAACCGTTCCACAGATTCATCACCCTCTAGCCGAATAAATTCTCCCAGGTCTCCCTTCTAAAAGTTTGTTCCTTCAATCTGAAGCTGTGCCCTTGGCCCCTAGTCTCTCCACCGAGTGAAAACATCTCCCCAACTCACCCCGCCCGTCCACTCCATCCAGACCCCTCAGTATTATGTAAGTTGGAACGAGACCCTGCCACCGCCGCCTCTGAAACTTCATCAAGTACAGGCCCAGAAACTTCACCCACTCCTCATATGGCAAGCATTTCATCCTGGGCTAATTCTTGTAAAAAATGTTCTTGTTCCCCCTCACCTCCTTTGTCCAGACTGTCAATGTATAACACGTACAGCGTGTTCCCAACACTGACCCCTGCTGAGTTCCCCTCGTCACCAGTTCCCATCGTGAAAATGACTCCTTTATACCTACTCTGTCTTCTGCTAATCAGCTAATCCTCTATCCGCACCAAGCATGTTGTTCTGAAACTGAAATTTCATTTCACAAACCCTGCTGGATTTGTTTTCCTGTCTGGCTGTAAACAAGCAGAGTAGATAAAAGGGAGGAATGGTATGCCGGGAGTTTCAGAAACCTTTCAACAAGGTCCCACTGAAGAGGTGGATAAGCAAAATTGGCAAAAGTGGGATTGGAGGGAATGTACTTAGGATGGATTGGGAATACGTTAACAGAAAAGTAAGCGGGAATAAATGGATTAGTGCTTGACCCCCAACTATTCACAAAGAGATTCGATGCATTTGATGGATGGACAAAATCTACTGTTTTCTTGTTTGTTACTGACACAGAACGAGATGGGAATGTGGGTTGTGTGGAGGAAGCAAAGGGGACATGAACAGTCCATGAGTTTCCCGTGTACAAATTAATTGATGGGTTGTGGCCATCACTTGCTTGGCCATCATTACCTTCCCATCTGTAATTCCCTGGAGATGGTGGTGGTGAGCGGCCTTCCTCACCCACTGTAATCCTTTGGGTGTAGGGACAGACACAGTGCTGGGAGGGTGGAGCGTGGCTTGCAGGGCACCGTGGAAATGCTGGTGCCCCCGTGCAACTAGAACTCCTGTCCTTCCAGGATATAGTGGTTCCGGGTTTTTGAAGTGCTGCAGAAAGAGCCTTCCTGAGTGACCTCAGTGCTGCTTGTAGATATTTTATTTATTTATTATTCGCGGTCATGAGCATTGCTGGATGTTTTGTTGATTTGTTTTGTTGTTCCTGAGAAGGTGGTGATGAGCTGCCTTCCTGAGCCACTGCACCAGCTATTGCAACTGTTGTTATCTATGTACCCTCCAGCAGGCGCTACAACACTCATCACGTCTGTAAGTGCATAGAGACAATGCAGCACTTCCTTTATTTGTGACATCTTCCTCTGCTGACAACTCTTATTGTTCATCAGAACGTCTCAGCACCTCCATTCCCATCTGTGCTAGTGATCTCTCAAAGTTCTTTATTCTTGTTTACACTTCTGATCACGTTTGACCTCTTCCTTTCTAAATTTGTAACCCCTCAGAATCTGTGTCTCTCCATATAACTGTATTCAATGACAACACAGATTCCCTTCCTTATATCTCTGTGAATTACAGTGGCTGGTTGTGCTAAATTGGTACTTTTCATCCTCCTTATCCATCTTAGGTTTCCAGCCCCTACAATCCCAATAATTTGCAATGCTCCCATTCTCTGTACCTCCTTATGTCATGAGGTTCCTTTTTATTTAATTAGATTACGTACAGTGTGGAAATAGGCCCAACGAGTCAACGCCGACCCTCCGAAGAACAACCCATCCAGACCATACCTCTACATTTACCCCTTCACCTTACACTACGGGTAATTTAGCATGGCCAATTCTCCTAACCTGCACATCTTTTGACTGTGGGGGGAAACCCACGCAGACACGGGAAGAATGTGCAAACTCCATACAAAGAGTTGCTTGGGGAATTGAACCATGATCTCTGGCGCTGTGAGCAGTGCTAACCACTGTGCCACTGAGAAACAATCAGGGAATAAAATAATATCTTGCTGTGTCTCTCCCAATTCAGTTTCCCAGTTTGGTAGCTGATGGTGCTGGCTGCTCAGGGGAGGGCAGTCAGAGCCATGTCTGTGGTACCAGAAACAGCCTGACTGGACAGGAGGGGAGGGAGATGGAAGGAGGGGCAATATTCACAGGGGAGACAGGAAATTGAAGAAAATGACAACGTGTCTGTAATACCAGGATAGTGGGGTTAAGAATATCACCGTGTCTGCAGGACATTCGTCTATGGGGCAGTGAGCAGTCAAAGATCATGCCCAAGTTGGTAGGAATGACTTGGGTAGGAAGGGTGAAGTTGTCTGGGAGTCAGAACTTGGGGCGCGAGGTTGATGGTTAGCAAGAAGGACCTCAAATGTAGCAATCCCTGGGATGCTCCCAGTGCAGTGTACAAGTGAGAACAGAACTCGGAGTTTTAGGCAGATGAGTGTGTGACTGGAACAATGGTGCAGCAGGAAGGGCCTCAGATTCCTGGGACATTGGGACTGGTTCTGGGGAAGGCAGCAACTGTACAAGCTGGATGGGCTAATGTGACAGAGCTGGGACAGATTTTCTTACGGGGTGTTTTGGAGGGATTGAAAATAACTTGGCGTGTGCTTAGGATCCAAAACGGAATATTAGAGGAGACTACCATAATTCTCAAAATAGGGGGAGACGCAGTTGTTACTAATTTACAACAACAAGCTAATCAGTGGAATATGGAATAAGAAAGACAGTCTTAATCTGAGGTACTCTGCATGGACATAAATTAGTCGGAGTTTGGGGAGTTCCAGATGCAGATTGATGTGTGGAAACACTGATACCCGAGAGCAGGTAACCGAGCGCTGGCTCAAGGAATGGCACGCCTTGGTGTTAAATATTGCTTGGTATAAATGATTCCAAAATAACAGAAGGGAAGGGAAAGGATGACGGTAGAAGTGTTGGTTTCGATTAGCATTAGTTAAGGAGTCCAAGAGAAAGAGCATCCGTCCAAGGACAGAATGAATTTGGCTGGAGCTACAGAACAACAAGCATACAATTACAATGTGAGGTACAGTCTGTCTGCCATAAACCACACAAATGACGCAGAGAATAAATAGGCAGGGTCATTTCAGAAAGATGACAATACTACAGATTAGTTAAACTGAGAAACTTAATTTATCCAGATATAGACAGGGTTACTGGTGGTGCAGGGTCATGAGGGGCAAGTATTCAAGGGAGCATGTACTGTTGGACTGGATACATGTTACTTTTCACGTGACTCGCACAGCTGCTTGGATGTGCCCGGCTACAATATCAATTTCGCAGCAGATAATGATAGCCCATCAATCCGGATAAAAATCAATGGTAAGCTGAGGCTATCTTCTCAGACTCAGGACAATTTTCACGTTTACACGGAACATGAAACACACCGGACTACAGGGAAAATGCACAAAGCTGAGCAGGCCGTGTTCCACATCATACCGTGCAGCATCGTTTCAGTCACTGTGTCTGTTTTGTAGAATAAGAGTCCCAAAGAATGTTCTCCACCCTAACACCGGAGGTAGCATTACAATCCGAGAACGACCGATCACATTGTGAGGATGCTCTGACCTCGGGGCCAGTTCGAGATGCCACTTTCCTTGCCTTTTATGCAATTGGCTGCAGGGATGTTCACACCTGGACATGAGCCACATCGACACCAACTGAGTTGGAAACCTGTGTGGGAATCGACGAGAAGCGACTCAAAAAATCTTGCTAAATTCCATGGTGCTTATTAGAAATGCAGTTTCTGTTCACCTCAATTTAAAAGGCAGTTTCTGAACATAGTAACTGAAGTCAAAAGGTAATTATCTCACCCCACCCCCACTCCGGGAGAGGTGCTAACAGCACTTGATTGCTTTTTGTTCTCGATGTGAACTGCCTCACTTTCCCACTCGCTCTCCCCGTTTACATTTTCCTGCTCATCAGTGATTTAAAGAAAACCAAAAGGATGTGATGTTATTCTGCAGCCTCTTTGTCGATCCCTCCGTTTCAGTTCCAACATGGTTTAGATCTCGGGGTGCTTTCATAGCGACGCTATGAAAGCACAGGTCCAGAGGTTCCTCTGAGAGTGCAATTTCTTTCATTGCTGTTGCTGATTGAATGAGCCACTAACGTGCGAACTGCTCCAAAACATGATTCAGGACCTCTGGTGCCAATTCTCGCACTTTGAATAACGACAGACAGATTCCAAATGAGGTCTTTCAGATACGACTTTGGGGGTACATTTGACAGACAGACTAATTGAGGAATCCGTGGGGCACTGTGACACCAGCGCATCAGCTTCTTCCCTGTCTTTGAACCGGGCCGCCTGAGCAAGGAATGCAAATGCGGTCTTGCTGTTCGGGGAAGGATCGGTAACTACACTCTCAAACTGAATGGCACATGGTCAGAAGCAGTTTGTAGAATATCTTTACAATGCTCTGCACAGTAATCAAATGGAAATGCATTGCATTTCACTACAGAGCAGATTTGTTCAAGCAAATTGGAAGGCAGGTTTGCAGATGGGAAAGCAAGCAAGAAAGCTCCGTTCTTGTCCATGTAAAAGGCTGCAGATGAAGAACAAAACAGTTTCGACCGCGGGAACCTATCTTGCGGAAGGTGAACGTGATGATCACTATGCTACAGAAACAAGCCCACAGCCGCCCCTGCTGCAGCTCACTGATATCCGACACTGAAAGTTGAAGCCATTCTACCATTCACCTTTCTGTTTCCAATCGCTCGTTGTTTAATGGGACTTGTTTAATTTTGGCTATGTGGTATGCATGGACGAGATACACCGAAGTATCTGTTTCCACGCGGTGTAGCCCAATTACGCTGTGTTGCTTACACCGGCTTTAACAGGATAACATTTTAAGCAGAGCTGGCCGTCGCAGTCTGTGGCACAATCATTTAGTCCGTTCGACTGCTCACTGCAATGGTAGTATTGTGAAACACTGCAGAAACGAAGGACTTCCTTACTTTCGTTCCGACTGACCATACTCTGTGAAATTTTCCCAGATCCTCAGTTGGGGAGTTTTTGCAGCTGCAAGTAACGACAGAAAAACTGTTAATTCGTAATGTATTGAACGAATCGCAAAACAGAAAGCATTTGACACGCAACACAAACAAAACTGGCAAACCAAATGCATTTTCAGATACAGTGAGCATGAATGCTAAATGTGAGACACTCCGAGGGCATGAGCCATAAAGTAATCTCACAACTAACAACAGGGCAATTCCAAACTAGTCTTTCAATCATACTGGAGCCTTAGTGCACCACCATTTCCCAGACAATGCTGAAAAGAGAGAAAGAAAGAACATAATAAGAATGGGCCACAAAAAGTGAATTTCACCAATCACAGTCTCGATTAGATTACCTTTCCCTTCAGGGGTCTCCGGGACAGAAACGAAGGAAATTGGAGAAATTCAATAACATATGACATCAAAATTCATCGGAACGATTTTCCCATTCGCCAGAAAGCCAAATAACGATGAATCGACTCACCGCAGGACTTTGTTTCACAACAGCGATGAAATAGCAGTCTCCATTCGGTTCCAGTAAAATCTCAACATGCTTGGAACGTAAAGCAACAGGAGAGCTGTTTGCAATTTTCCACGCGGGAGGCGAACACGATCATGACAGCAGAGACAATTTGGCACTTTCCCACTCGACAGTTAATTCCCAGGGAAGCAAATCGAATTTTGTTCTAAACAGAACTACATCAGTGGTGACAACAGCATTTCAACGAGCTGTGCTGTTGAAGTTGATTAGTAGCAAGGGCAGTTGTGGGATTTGAATCCACGCCCCTGTCGAGACTGGAGCCTAAATCCAGCGCCTTAGACCGCTCGGCCACACTACCAACTGCAGCAGCTCCCCATTTTCTTTCACTTCCAATTGAGCTCCTGCATAACAACAGATGGAAAGTCAAGTGAAAAGGGTTCCATGATCCCTCTCGGACTCGCAATGCTGCGTGGATGTGCCCGGCTACAATATCAATGTCGCAGCAGATAATGATAGCCCATCAATCCGGATAAAAATCAATGGTAAGCTGAGGCTATCTTCTCAGACTCTTTTCAGCTACAAATGTATCTTTGAGTGCGTGAGCATACATGTTGGCTTATGATTTGGTCAAATAACCATGAACTGCTTGACATTACTGCAATTTCGATTCTTACTTTGCTAAATGATTTCACCCATTGCTCGAAACAGGACAACTTTCACGTTTACACGGAACATGAAACACACCGGACTACAGGGAAAATGCACAAAGCTGAGCAGGCCGTGTTCCACATCATACCGTGCAGCATCGTTTCAGTCACTGTGTCTGTTTTGTAGAATAAGAGTCCCAAAGAATGTTCTCCACCCTAACACCGGAGGTAGCATTACAATCCGAGAACGACCGATCACATTGTGAGGATGCTCTGACCTCGGGGCCAGTTCGAGATGCCACTTTCCTTGCCTTTTATGCAATTGGCTGCAGGGATGTTCACACCTGGACATGAGCCACATCGACACCAACTGAGTTGGAAACCTGTGTGGGAATCGACGAGAAGCGACTCAAAAAATCTTGCTAAATTCCATGGTGCTTATTAGAAATGCAGTTTCTGTTCACCTCAATTTAAAAGGCAGTTTCTGAACAGAGGAACTGAAGTCAAAAGGTAATTATCTCACCCCACCCCCACTCCGGGAGAGGTGCTAACTGCACTTGATTGCTTTTTGTTCTCGATGTGAAGAGCTCTCACGCCTGAGTCACCTCCACGCCTCTTGTTGCTGAGTGACTCACAAAGAAGGAGTTTCACCAGAGCTGCAACTGCCTCACTTGCCCACTCACTTATCTTTCACCTTTCTGTTTCCAACAGCTCATTGTTGTCCAGGGTAATTGACGTCTTGAAAAAGTTAAAACAAATGACAGTTGAAATTGGTGACAAAATAGAGCCAAGAATGTCGTCAATGTTTGGTCTATAGGGTGAGGTGGAACAGGCTGGACATCTTTCCCGACAGCGTAACGGCTGCGACATGATTTTATGGAAGGGTTGTAAACTGAGTATTTTCGTGTTTTACCCAAGCTGGGGTGAGTTGAAAACTCGAGAGCATAGGTTTACGGTGAGTGGTCTGAAATTGACAAAGGACCTGAGGCACATTTCCCACACACAAGGTTGTGCGTGTATGAAATGAGCTACCAGAGGGAGTGGAGTAGGCTATTGCACTTAAAAAAATTGCAATGGTAATCGGATGAGTTTCTGGATAGGATGGGTTTAGAGGGATTGAGGCCAAATGCTGGGGAACGGGACTTGTTTAATTTTGGTTATATGGCGAGCACGGATGAGATACACTGAAGTATCTGTTTCCATGCGGTGTACCCCAATAACATTGTGTTGCTCACACCGGTTTTAAAGAATTACCATCATAGCAGCAGGGACACTTGGCAATGTTGGTTGGTTTTGTGATTGAAAGTCTTTGTCCAGCGGGTGTGCCACAGGGATCTGTGCATTATGGGCATTAATTGCTCGGATGTGAAAGCAGAAGGTATCATTATTAGTTTGCAAATGACAGGAAAGGTGAGGGTGTTGTCCACAGTGTGATGATGGTCTCAGGCTACAGTCTGAAGGTTGAGTCTGAGACAGAATTTCAAGAGAGTAATTTCAATTAATAAGCAGGCAAGAGCACAGCAGGCATTAAGGGAAAACTATCAATTAAACTGCATTACCTCAACGTAAAAGACTTGAAAAGTAAGGCAGATGAACACTCGGTTTGATGGGATCATGGGAATGGTAAATCACAGGAGTTACAGAAACACAGCTGAGTGAGGGCCTCGACAGGCAGCTCAAAGTTTCAGAGCACAGATGCTATAGAAAGGATAGAATGGGAAGCAAGAGAGGAGGGGGATTGGTGATTTTGATCATTGAAAACATCACTGCAACACTTAGAGAGCATATTCCTCGAGAACGGCCAGCGAAGCTTTATTCATGGAACTGAGAAATATGGCTGGATGATCAGTTTGATATGACGGTAGTACAGGTCCGCAGTAGTCAGCGGGAAATTGAACAGCAAATACGTCGGAGATCTCAGATATCTGTAAGAATGAAAGGGTGGTAATGGTCGGGGATTTTAACTTTCTCAACCTCGACTTCCTGCAGCAAGGTAGGGCGCAACTCGATATTTGCTGTGGGGAAAAAGGGGAATCCAGGAGAAAACAGTACAAGGAGCGCACTGTCACAGCAATGCCCCACCCACCCCCTTCCCACGGTCACCTTCTGCCCCAAGTGTAACAGAGTCTGTGGAAGGCCCAATTGGTCTGTACACCCACCAACAGATTCCCCTGAGAATGGGAGAGAATCAGCCTTGTCTGTGACCCATTACCAATGAGATGGTGAGATAGGAAGATTGAATCCATTCACTATTATCCCAATGCATTTGTTACAAATTCCAATAATTCCCTGTTAATGCAGTGTCTAAAACTGGAATGCTTATAAGGGGCCCTGAACACCTGTTCGTCCAGTCCTATGTTCTGATCCTTATTACCCAGAATTTGGTCTCCGACTGTTTGATAATCTGAAGCCACATATTGTCTTAGCCATCTATTGCAATCTCTAATGGTGAGAGTTCCCCGTTCTGCTTTCCGTTCTGCCTGGCCTTCCACAATGTTGTGTCCTGTGAATATTAATACCTCACCTTTTTGTTCACCTTGTGACCGTGTCTCCGTGATGGCGATTGGATAGAAATCACAAGTCACACGAGCAAATCCCTTATTGCAAATGCTTCATGCACTCAAATTAAGAAGCATTAATTTACTTTTAAAATCACAATTTCCTGTTGCAAACTTATCTGTTGATGTACAATTTTACTTAAACTCAGTGTCTTCCTGTTTCTTTCTGTTTCTCCTCAGCCACATCCCCAAGTTTCAATATTTCAACATTTCTCTATGGAATTGGGAATTTCCTTTCAGCTGAGCCCTGTCCCTCCTTTTCTGTGTCAGTTTAAAGCACTCTACATAATCCTGGTCATATGATTGACCAGGTCCCAGCGCTGTACCATCCCTGTAAAATAGCTGACTCCTCTCTGAGTACTGGTAGCAGTGCTCACTGCAGCAGAACCACTTCTTTTGACACCATGGTTTCATCCTGATACCTTCCTGCGCTCTAATGATATCACTCATTAACTCTCCATGTGGTATCCCTCAATGTCTAACTGCTGCCTCTGTCAATGCCTCTCGCTTTTACAGCTGGTCTAAGATCCTGAGATAACAGAATTCTTCACTCCAGAGAGAGGAGGCAGCAGAAGTCTGGGACGGAGACTGGCTTTCTCTAGATCTCTGTTGGACTCAGTGCTCCTCTACATGAGTAATCCTCACTGCATCATTCTAATTACCCATTCTGTCTGTTTCTCTGTCTCCTGCAGATACTCAGGATATTCCAACCCCTGTCTCTTCCATCACCACATTGAAGATGGTTGGTCAGCCAGAGAGAGATCGAGAGGCAGGTCTAAAGCCTTTAGTAAATTCTGCAACCAGTAAAGTCACTCACAGTAAACAGCACAGGGAGAAGTTAGTGGCCTCTAACTTTCGACCCGGAAGACAAGACTCAGATATAATGCTGGTCACTACAAATCTTTCTACCTTTCACATCCTCCCCTTATGACTACAATAGTCATTTCCATTACCTTCATGTGCTGCCCTAATTCTGTCTGTGACTCTCACCATGTCCCACCCCTACAGCCCACCATTTTTCTGAATATCCTCCTTCAAACGCTCCCTATCTATGTCACCTGTTCCAGCCTCCACAATTCTCCTTATCATTGGAAAAAAACCTTCCATTCAAAGCTGATCAAATATCCTCTAACTCTCCTGATCGATCTAACTACTTTTAGTTGTGAAACTCTCATTATCTCTACAAAATAGTATCCAACAGGATTTAAAGCCCTCCCTGCCGTTGCATGGTCCTCCTATCCACACAACAGTCCCTGTCTTTGTAACATTGTCCTGCATCTTTCAACCTCCTGTTTGCTGAATCCTCTTCAGCCACTACAATTTCTCTATTTCTGTCACTTTCCCCTCCTCTTCGAAACCGCCATCTGTCTAATACCATGCAGTCTCTGCAGCCCTCCCTATTTCGAATCAGCAACTGCCTCTACAACCCTCCCTACATCCTTTCCCACTTCCAGCCCCTTCAGCACCTTATATAAATGCAAGCACCCCATTTGCCAAGGCTACTCCAGGTCCGACAATATCTGTCAGAATCTGAAGTCCACACTCATTCTAACCTGCAATTCTCTCTCTAATCCATTAACATCTGCAGCCACCACTGCTGTGTGTACTTTTCTTCAGTCCTGCAGTCCCATTAAGCTTCACAAGCTTGCATTAACTAAAGCCTGTGTATCTTAGTAATGTCCCACAAACTTTCATGTCTCTGTAAACTGCTCCAAATTGTCCACTATCTCCATAAACATCTACAGTTCATAAAGCTGTCCCCTTCTGTATAACCTCTTCCAGTCCTGTCAACATCCCCAATCTATGTAGCCCCTTTAATGTTCCCTTGTTGTGTAATCACTTTAAGACCCTGACGAATTCCTGATCTTATCACCAACTGCAATCTTTGTGACTGTCCAGTTCCAATAAGACTCACTTTCAGTGCCAACTCATCCAGTCTCTACATCCATCTATAATCTCCTTATCCTTCTCCAATTCTTTGATGCTAATTAAATTAAATTTCACCATCTTTCCCTCCACCCTCCCGACCACAGGAAACTCTTTCAGCTTGTGCAACACTCCCCATCTGTGTAACTGTCTCCAACCCAGCAACCTGGCATTATCCCTTGCCTTTCTATCTATGTAGTCTCCAGGACCTAGAGGCCCTCTTGTATCTGTAAGCATCTTCAGTCATTACAAACTTCCATATCTCTGTTAGTATACACGGTTCTCTTCTCCCTGAAACACCCCCTGTGTCTACCTCTCAGTCTGCCTGCCTCTCCCTACATCCATACCTATCCCTATCTCCAGAATGTAATCCAACTCCCTCTATCACTGTAAATTCCTCCAATCACCAAACACCTTTGTCCCATTGACATTCTTGACCAGATGTAACTCTGTTTAACTCTAGCATCCTCGAGCCCCTGTAAGCCTCCCTAAATCTGTAACCTCTTCTCATCTGTTCAGCCCCCCACTACTGAGGAATGACTCTCTGCATTCGCCATAAGGCAGATGGAATGACAGTGAACAGACGTAATGGAACCGTCATTCCGGAGATGTAGCTGCAGAATGACCATCGCTGGGAAGGGAATATTGATGGGTTTTTGGGATCTCGGCAGGCTAGGCAAAAAGCCAGCAAGTTGTGAAGAAAGGATGAGATTAATGCATTAATGAGACAATCATGTGGATCTGAAGATCAAATGTTGGAATATATTTAGGTGGAGCTGAGAATAAACAAGCAGCAGCAGCCCTTAGCAGGAATTCTTTTGTAGGCACCAGGCACTGATGGTAATGTCAATATGGTTACGGTCAGGACACTGAATACACTTGTAGCAAGGGCAGTACAGTAACTGTGTGTGACAGTGGTCTCCATCCCGACTAGATATCAGGGCTGTAACGGATAGAATCCAGGATTACGTATGAGATGTTTTTTCTATAAGATCATATCAAGGAGCCAGCCACAAAATTGTCTATTGTAGATTAAATGCAGTGTAATTATAAATACCTCATAATCTCATTATAAAGGAGTTTTGTGAGCAGTGACCCACAATGTTATAATGTAGATATGGTGTTTGAGTTAAGACCATGAGATGTAGGAGTGTGGGCGGTCCTCTAAGCAGAAATGTGTGTGAAGTTTTGAAGTGGATTTTACACAGAAACATGAACAGGCAGAGAATAGAGGGATATGGATCATGTGCAGGCAGGTGGTATATGTCGAGAACAGCACCATGGACAAGCACAGCCATGGTGGGCCGAAGGGTCTATAGCTGTGCAGTACTGTTCTATTTTCTAACTTCCCAGCATCTACCATGTCAACGCCGTTCAGAATCTTGGAAGTTACATTCAATTCCTGTCTCATTTTTCTAAACATCAATGGGTTCAACCTCAATCTCCTTCACCTCTTCCCATTTGAAAGTTCATCCATTCTCAGGATTAGCCGAGTTATCCTTCTGTGGCCTGCCTCCATTGGAAGAATATCTTTCCTTCGGGCACTCATGCCGTTCATAATATTGTAGGTGTGGTCTGACTCGTATCTTGTATAGTTTTTGCAAGACAACATTCCCTTTGTAATAAGTGGCCGCATTGTATTTGCCTTCTCTAATACCTGCTGAGCCTGGGAGCTACCTTTTTCAGATTGACAAACAAGAACTCCGTCAACCCCTTCTGCTGTCAGTCTGAAACCAAATCATGTTAGCCTGACAGCATGCTGATATACTTTAGAAAGGATATGTGAATAAACAATAATTGGACCCTTAGAAACACATTTTGAAAAATAAAATGTGTTTTTGAACCAGTTGGACTTTATTTGTTGTTGTAAATATAAATGGCAGAATAGATAAGGGTGTAGGTGGGGCGTGTTGTTATGGGGGATACGTTCTATGTGAATTTTCAGAAGCCTTTATGTAAGTTTCAGTAAGGGCTGAGGGGTAACTTGTTCAAGGATAGTGCCCATTAAATATAAATAAGATCTTTTATGTGTAGAAACACAGGATTTGGATGTGATATTAACCAAAATAAATCTTGTGGAGAAAGACATGGAAGCTCAGGAACTTTGGGAAATAATAGTGATGCCTTGGAAAGAATCATCAACAGAGAATATAAAGTGCTGGAATCTTAAAACAAATAAAGGTAGATCCATCCTCAGTAGCTCATTAGGTCGAACCTAAATTTTTTTTGTGGGAAGCGAGGGAAGAGATTGCAGTATCCCTAACAAAGATAGTTATATTTTCAACAGACACAGTGAGGTGTCGGAAGACTGCAGGGCGGCTAATGCTGTTTCATCACTTAAAGGTTGCAGAGAAAAGCCAGGAAATTACAGCCCCGTGAGCCCAATGATGGGGAACTTGTTGGAGGAGAATCTGATAGAAAGGAGCGACGCATATTTAGAAGGCAAGGGTTGATTCAAGATGGTCAGCATGGCTTTGTTATTGGGAAACCGTGTTTCACAAACCGGAGTGACTCTTTGAGGAGGTGGCCAAAGATGGATGAAGGCAGAGCAGTGAACATTGTCGAAATGGTCTTTAGTGACATATTTAACACTGTTTGAAGGGTTGTAGACTATCTAGTCAAGATGAACGAGGAAGCTTATTTAAGGTTGACGAAGCAAGGACAGACAGGGCTTTGTAGAGTTACGTGGAGAAACATGGTGGCCCATAGGTCCAGAGACCCGATTTTGATTCCAGCCTCAGGTAACTGTCTGTCTGGAGTTTGCACTTTCTCCCCATGTCTGTGTGGATTTCCTCCAGGTGCTCCGGTTTCCACCCACAGTGCAAAGATGTGCAGGTTGGGTGACTCAGCCATGCTAAATTACCCATAGTGTTCACGAATGTGTAGGTTTGGTGCATTAGTCAGGGCAAATGGGGAGTAATGGGGTGGGGGAATATTTCTGAGTGGGATACGCTTTAGAGTAAGCGTATAGAATTGTTGGGCCAAATGGCCTGTTTCCACACTGTAGGGATTCTTTGAAGGTAGCTAGAAAGGAACTAAGAATTGACTTAGGGCAGCTACAAGGGGGCATTACAAAACATTAAGCAACGATTAAGGAAAACACTAAGGCATTCTCCACTTATGTGAGGAATAAGAGGATGGCCAGATTGAGTGTAGGGCCGGTCAGGCATAGTGGAGGGAACTTGTGTCTGGAGGCAGAGGAGATGGGGAGGTCCTTAATGAATACTATGCCTCAGTAGCCACTACTGTGAGGGACCTTGTTGTTTGTGAGAACAGCGTGAAAAGAACTAATGTATGTCAACAGGTTGATGTTAAGAACGTGTATTTGCTGAGAATTATGTAAAACATAAGGATAGATAAATCCTCTGGGCCAGACGGGATGTTTCCAAAGTTACTGAAGGTAGCGAGGGAAGAGATTTTTGTGCCGTTGGTGAGGACCACTACACTCACTGTCCACTGGTGTTGTACCAGAAGATTGGAGGATGGCAAATGTTATTACCTTGTTTGAGAAAGGCAATATAATTAATCCTGGGAATTACAGACCATTTAGTCTTATGCCTGTGGTGGGCTGATTATTGGAGATGCTTCTGAGAGACAGGATTTATAATTCCTTGGAAAACCATAGTTTGATTAGTGATAGTCAGCATGGTTGTGTAAGGGGCAGGTCATGCCTTACAAATCTTATTGAATCCTTTGAGAATGTGACAAAACACGTTAATGGCTCATTCAGAAAGTACGGAAGCATGGGTTACAGGGAAACCTGCCATCCTGGACACTGAATTCCTGGCTCATATAAAACAGAGGGTGATAACAGATCGAAATCACTCAGATGCAGGTCGGTAACCAGTGGTGTTGTGCAGGGATCGGTTTTAGAACCTCTGCCTTTTGTCATTTTTTTAAAAAATGACTTGGAAGTGGGTATGGAAGAGTGGGTTAATAAGTTTGTCAATGCCAAGAGGTTGCTGCTGGAGTGGTGTATAGTGTGGAGGGGGTTTGTAGGCTGCAACGGGACATTGACAGGATGCAGAGCTGGGCTGAGAAGTGGCAGATGGAGTTCAACCTCGAAAAATATGAAGTGATTCATTTTGGAAGGTCGAAAACGAATGCAGAATGCAGGGATAAAGGCAGGACATTTGGCAATGTGGAGGAACAGATAGACCTTGGGGTAGACATATAGAGATCCCACCAAAGTTGCCACACAAGTTGATAGGAATGTTAAGAAGGAATATGTTGTGTTGGCTTTCATTAGCTTAGTTTTAAAGCTGTGAGGTTATGCTGCACCTCTGTGTAGCCCTGGTTTTACCCCACTTGGAATATTGTGTTCAGTGCTGGTCCCCTCATAACAGGAAGGATGTGGAAGCTTTATAGATGGTAAAGAGGAGATTTACCAGGATGCTGCCTGGACTGGAGTACATGTCTTATGAAGAAAGGTTGAGGGAACGAAGGCTTTTCTCATTGGAGTGAAAAAGGGTGAGTGGGTCTTGGAGGAGGTGAACAAGACGATGAGAGGTATAGAGAGAGTGAATAGTGAGATGTTATTTTTCCCCGTGGCAGAAAATGGCTATCACAAGATGGTAGAATTTTAAGTGAATTGAGGATGGTTAAGGGGATATTTCAGAGGTAGGTTCTTTGCACAGAGGGAGTTGGATGGGTGGAATGCACTGCCGGTGGTGGAAGTAAAATCGAAAATTATATACATTTGGGACATTTAATAGGCTCTTGGATAGTCACAAGGATGGTATTAAATCAGCAGTTTGCAGGTTAGTTTGATCTTGCAGTCGGATTAAAAGTTGACATGACATCATGGCTGAAGGGACATGTACTGCACTCTTCTGTGTTCTACGTTCCATATGGTAAACTGGGGAATAAGCTCAGATCAGTGTAAAAGGATATGGCATTCAGGAGAAGGTAGTGAACTGGATACAAAATTGGCTTGATGGTAGGAGACAGAAGGGGGTGGGAAACGTATTGTTTTTCTGACTGGAAGCATGTGACTTGCAGTGTCGTGGTTGCAGAGTTGTTTGTCATTTGGATACATGGTTTGGATAGGAGTATTGGTTCCTGGTAAGTAAGGTTTTTTGGGTGACACTGAAATTGGTGACACAGCGAAGAACCAACAGGATGAACAGGACTGATGGCATAGTGGGCTGAAGAATAGCAGATGGAGTTTAATTAGGTAAATGTGATTTGTTCCATTTTGATGAAACAAACCAGGGTGGGACTTGTTCAGTTAATGTTCGGGCCCTGGGTAGTGTCGTCAATCAGAGACCCAGGCACACAGTTCTTTGAAAGTGGTGTCACAGGTAGACAGGCTGGTGAAGCAGGTGTTTGGGATAGTTACCTTCATTGGTCAGAGCATTGAGAGTAGGAGTTGGGACGTCATGTTGTATCTGTACAAGACATTGGTGAAGCCACCATGAAAGCGTTGTTGATTAGCAGGAAGATCTCATCTGGTTCATTGACCTCTTTTTAACGTAGAACATCTGACATCCTCACCTGGACTGGCCAACATGTGACTCCAGATCCACATCAATATGGCTGACTCTCAGCTGTCCTCTGGATAATTAGTAGTGAGGCAAAGATTTCTAGCCCAATCAGTGACATCCACATTCCATGAATGAATAAATGCAAGTACATATCTTCCCTCCCTACCACTGCAAACCCCTCCAGCTGCAGCCATCGTCGCCGGGTGTCTGTCTGGGGCTCTAGTTTGGATCGGTGTTGGCCATTGGCTCTCTTAATGGCTCTGCGAAGGCCATACTTGGATTACTTATATTCAAGTGGGTCTCCTGATCAGAAGGCATCACTCCTTGTTTTTTGCAGGTTCTGTATATCCTGATTCATCCAGGGTTTCCTGTTGGGGAATCCCGGGTTGACTGCCTCGGTGTGCAGTCCTCCAAACACTTGCTGATAAAGCCTGTGACAGTGGTAGCATACTTGTTCAAGGTACCTGAGGTCTGTTTGAACACGACCCAATCAGCTGATTCCAGACAGCCCCAGAGTTGTTCCTCCGCCTCCTACAACCAGCACTGGACCTGTATCGGCGAGGAGGTCTCCTGCTTGAGCTTATGCCTGTAAGCTGGGAGAAGACACATGGCTGAAATGTGGATGGGGGGTGGAGTGGTCAGCATCGTTCCCAGTGGTGTAACAGTGGTTTAAAAATTGCGGGCCCCTGATGGTATCTGGGCAACACCTTCCTCAGATTGACTTGATTGAAGTCACCAGTTACAATACACAGGGAGTCGGGGTATTCTGTCTCCAGGGTGTTAGTGATGGAGTACAGCCCATCCAGAGCTTCCTCCCCCTCTGCTTGTGGTGGTATGGACGCAGCAGTTAGTGTAGTAGCAGTAAAATCCCGTGGTAGAGTGGACATTGGAATATTATTTTACTGGCAGGAGAGATTAAGATCCGAATAGCAGCAGAGTTGAGTAATTGGAAGCCTGTTTAGAAATGAGACAAGGAGAAACCTCTTCACCCAGAGAGTGGTTTCTTGAACAAAGGAACCACATTAGCTATCATCCAGTCATTCGGCACTTCGCTGGTGGTCAGCAAAGTATTCAATATATCCACCAGGGCCCCAGCAATCTCCTCCCTTACCTCCATTAGCAGCCTTGGATACATTGCATTGGGCACCGGGGATTTCACCACCTTTATGCCTGTGAAAACATTTAATACCTCATCTTTATTGATCTTACCATGTTCTAGAATCTGATCATCCCGACTGAAATCCGCAACTACAATGTCTTTCCCCTTTGTGAGTACAGGTGGGAAGTATTCATTGAAGACCTCATATACTTCCTCTGGCTCCATGCACAGAAGGTCCCTTTAGTTGTCTAACAGGTCGTACCCTTTAGCTGGGAACATTTTTACTGTAACAAAACAAATGACATGCCTTGTGGCTTTTCCTTACTAGTATCTGCCAAGGATATTTCATGGCCATTGATTGCCCCTCTTTTTTTAAGAACCCCCTTGCACTGTCTCTACATTTGAAGGGCTTCACCTGTGTTTTTTTTTAAATTGTACTGTATTTTCTTTATCAAACTCACGATATCGCTTAATCAGTATTCGCCGGACCTGCTGCCTTTTCCATTCACTGTTCCCGGGACACACTGGCCCGGAATTCTCACTGTATCATTTTAAAATACTCCCACTTTCCGATTGTATCCTCAACTGCATATAATTCCTCCCAGTGTTTGGTTGTCTAATCCTGTCTAATGATAGTGATTAAGTTGAATGATAGTGATAATCAAATGACAAGTGGCCTTTCCCAAATTTAGACACTTAAATTCTGCACAATCCTTACCTCTTTACACAATAACATTGAAACTTAGAGTTATGGTCACTATCCCCAAAAATCTATCTAATCCATATCTCTGTCATCATGTCCAGTACCGACAGCCAATCCTGTCTCTGTGACATCCCTCAGACGTTACCAACCTTCCCATCTATGTACCTTATCCACGCTGCACAGCACATGATATCACTGTAACTTTCTCCAGTCATCAGAGGACTCCTCCATTCTGTCCTATCCACCTCATTGCCTCTAACCTTTTAACATCCCTCTCAACCTCCTCATCTGTATAAAGTCCTCCAGTCCCGACAGCCTTTCCTACCAAACGTCCCTTTGTGTAACATTATCAAACCACCTGACCCTTCTCCGCATCTGTAACCTCACTTCATCTTTACAATCTTGTTGGAGTTGGAGACAAAATTACCTTGGACAAAGAAGTCAACAGGGTTTGGAAGATCTTAATCTCTCCTGCCAGTGAAATAATATTTCAATGTTCACTCTACCACGGGATTTTACTGCTGCTACACTAACTGCTGTGTACGTACCACCACAAGCAGAGGGTGAGGAAGCTCTGGATGGTCTGTTTCAAATGGGGTATTGCAAGGGTAGGTGCTGCACCCCTCATTGTAATTCAGTTGAAAATGTCAATGGTGTGATTAGTAATTTTGGAGATGATAAAAATTTTGGTGGAGTTGTTAAGAACGAGTAAGGATATCAAATGATACACCAATCAATACATCAGCTGGAAAAAGAATGGGCAGAGAAATGATAAATTGAACTAATTGAATAAACTCTTGAATGGGTACATGGATAATAGTAAAATGAGTTAAGTGTAGGTTTGTTTGATCTTAGAGGAGGATAAAAGGTCAGCATGACAAAAAGTGCCGAAGAGTCTTGTACTGATCTGCATTCTACGTTCCTTGTGGTAGACTGGGTAATAACATCAGGTCAATGTGAAAGGATGCGATATCCATTAGGTGCAGAATTGTCTTGATAGTAGGAGAGTGAGTGTGGTAGGAGATGTTTTGATTTTCCAACTGGAGGCATGTGATCAGCGGTGTAGTGGGTCCATTGTTGTTTGTCATGTGGATAAATGGTTTGGATGGGAATATTGGTTTCCTGGTATTTAAGTTTGTGGGTGACGCTAACATTGGTGATATAGTAGGCAGTGAAGAAGGTTATCTGTGATACAACAGGATTAGCAGTACTGCTGAAGAATAGCAGATGGAGTTTAATTAGATAAATGAGAAGTGTTCCACTTTGGTAAAATAAACCAGGGTGGGACTTATACAGTTAATGTTCAAGCCCTGGGTAGTGTTGTCAGTCAGTGACGCAGGGATGCAGGTACACAGTTCTTTGAAAGAGGTGTCATAGGTAGACAGGCTGGTGAAGCAGGCATTTGAGATGGTTACCTTAATTGGACAGAGCATTGAGAGTAGGAGTTGGGATGTCATGTTGAATCTGTACAAGACATTGGTGAGGTCACCATAAAAGCATTGTCAATCAGTAGGAAGAGCTCATCAGGTTCACGTACCTCCTTAAGGGAAGGACATCTAACACTCTTACCTGGTCTAGCCTACACGTGACTCCAGACCCACAGCAATAGGACTGACTCTGAGCTAACCTCTGTGTAATTAGCTATGGGGTAAAGAATGCTGGTACAATCAGTGACACCCACATCCACTGAATAAATAAAAATACATATGTCCCTCCCATCTCTGCAAACCCCTCCAGCTGCAGTAATCCATACTGACTTTGTAACACCATTCAGGCCCTGATCACTCTCTGTAACACTCTCACCACCACCAGTACCTTCACCTCTCCCTGTTCCTATCGTATCATTAAACACTGACAACAATTCCCCTTGCCAGTGTCCTCCTCCTGCTAGCAGACCCATCGCAATCTCCCTTTAATACTTACTGCTTAAACCCTCGCTATCACCACAGAATTTTAAGTACTTTTTTGTGATCTTCTCAGCCTGATAATCTAATATGATCTATTTAGTTTTGAGTGAGTGACGGGTATGAGTTTCTTGCTGAGATTTTGTCTGTTGAATGTTTTACACTATCCCTTCAAATGTTTTCCACTGTTTGTTTACAGACAAACATTTCAGTCTGTTTAGCCTGTTTCCCTTGATCAGTTCTTCTCTCAAACTCATGTAATTGGCTACTTTTGTTTCTAGCTGAAAATGTGTTGCTGGAAAAGCGCAGCAGGTCAGGCAGCATCCAAGGAGCCGGAGAGTCGATGGTTCGGGCATGAGCACTTCTTACTTCCTGAAGAAGGGCTCATGCACGAAACGTCGACTCTCCTGCTCCTTGGATGCTGCCTGATCTGCTGCGCTTTTCTAGCAACACATTTCCAGCTCTGATCTCAAGCATCTGCAGTCCTCACTTTCTCCTATTTTTGTTTCTAGTTGTGACATGCCCTTTCCGTGAGTCACTAAAAAAATTTATATCCCTTTAAACTGTACTTTATCACAATTTCCCGGAGGACCTCTCAGTGTGACATTACTCATTCCCTCAACTTCATGACACAGTGGTCAACTTAAGATTGTTACGTCCCGAGCCAGTTGCCCAATGTATTAATCAAAGAAACAGTCACAGAAACATTCTCTGAACTCTTTTTCTAATATCACTTTTGTTGGTGTGATTGTCACAGATTGTGCCAATATTGAAGTTTCCAAAAATTATCACTATGCCTCTAATAAAAATTACAATGGAATTTGTGTTTAATGCAGTGATGAGCAATGAAATGCTGTTCGTTGACTAAAATTGTTCTGCTACTTGTGTACTTGGCAAGTCGTAGCCAGAATTTACATTCGGACTGACTCTACTTCATGATCTGAGGCCAAAAGCTTTCTCTGTAATGCCTTTGTTGCCAATTACTGTCAGCGTTACCCAACCCTCCTTTCCCATTCTGCTTAAGACCCCGCACGACTAAACCATCGACTTAATACATTCCACCTCTTATTCGCCCGGTAACCACGTCTCCCTGGTGTCTAAATCTCATTTATCTGTCTGTCAAAATTCCATCCAAATGATTGTGGAGACTTTGTCCATTCCAAAGAAAAACATAATTTCCTCTTTCCCACAATCTCCTGTCACATCCATATTCACTGATAGACAGTTTTAGTTAAACGTTGTCCAATCCTGTTCCTTTCTGAATGTCTTCAGCCACATTCCCATGCTGCTCCAATGCTTCTCTTTGGATTTGGAAAGCTCCTTTCACCTGAACCCTGTCCCTGCATCCTCTCTGTCAGTTTAAACCCCCTGTCCATAAACCTACCAACATGATTGGCCAGGACACTGGTCCCAGTGCAGTTCCAGTAGGAACATCCTAATGGATTGTTTTTAAGTCAGGTATGGGATGTCAGTGTCTCTGCCTGACCAGCCTTTCTTATCCAGCCCTAGCTGTCCTTGAGCATGCTTGGCCGTTTCAGAGGGTCATTTAGAGGCAAACACTCTGTCGTGCAGATCACATGAGGATAGGCAGATGTCCTTCTCTAAAGGACAAGGGTTTGGGTTTTGGTACATCAGCAATGGTCTCATATTCCTTTATGGATTGTTAATTATTATTTTTTAGTTATTGAATTGAAATTCCTTCATTTCTGATGGTGGGATTCAAACCTGTCTCTCCTGAACATTAGTTGAGGTTTTGGATACTTGCTCAAGCAATAATAACATGAGGCCATCACTTCGTCTGCTCACAGGTTGCTCATCCTTGAGCGCTGATACCAGTGCACCACAAAGCAGAACCCGTTCTTGCTACACAATTGTTTGCTTCTGACACCTTCCTGCACTCTGGTGATATCACTCAGTATCTCTCCATGTGGTATCCCTCACTGTGTGGGTCTAATTGCTGCCTCTGTCAGCGAGTCTCGCTCTTGCAGCTACTCCAGATCCTGAAGCAACAAAATGGTCCACTCCACAGAGACGCAGCAGCACAGGCCAGGGATGGAGACTGGGATTTTCCATTTATCTATGGGACTCTGTGCCATTATCCATATGTAACTCTCATTGCATCAGCCTAATTTCCCATTCTCTCTCTCTCTCTGTCTCCTGTAGGTTCTCAGAAAGTTCCTGACTCAATTGACTTCCCAAATGCTGGGTGTCTCGTACATCACCACATTGAAGATGGTTGGTCAGCCAGAGAGACAAAGGGCAGGGAGATCTGGAGCCTTCAATAAATCCTGCAGAGAGGTAAGATCACTCACAGTACACAGAGCAGGGAGCAATGAGAGGGCTCCTAACATCGCTAACAAGACATGACACAGATACAGTGCTGGAGGGTGAGCACAGTACAGAGACACACCTGAGGCTCAATCACCGCCCCCACTGAAAGTTTTGTTGTTTTGAGACAGCATATAGAGTTCACAATTATCCATCCAGGTCTGTGCTGTCTTAGTGAGCATCAGTACAACAGAGGGAAAAGCAGGCCTCCCACAAGAGGGAGGGAATGCTGCCTGGGATCTTTCTGTTCTGTATTCCCTCTCCAACACTGTATCTACAGCATGTCAGTGTCTTCAATAATTTTTAACTCCTATAACAGCTCCTGTCCCTGTAACCACTTCCCTTCCCCTACATTCCCTCCACATATTTGAAATATGCTGCACTCCGGACTACCATCCCTATTGCTGCAACTTGGTTCAGTCTCTGCAACATGCCTTATCTCGATACTCTCCCCCTCCAATGATAAAGTCATGCAGCATGAAAACAGAACCTTCAATGCAACTAGTCCATGTTGACCATGGTTCTTGAACGAGTGACATTTCCCTGCATTTGATCCATATCCCTTCAAACCTTCTCCTCTCCATGTTCCTACCCAAATATATTTTCCATGGTGTAATTGCACTTTTCTCTCCCATTTCTCTGACAGCTCATTCAATACGTGCACCATCCTCTGTGTGGGAAATGTTCTCCTCCGGTCCATTTTAAGTATTTCCTCTCTCACCTCATATTTATGCCCTCTAGTATGGGATCCCCTACCCGGGGATAGAGACCTTCACTATTCACCCTACGTATACGCCCTGTGGTTTTATAATCCTTTATAAGCTCACCCCTCAGCCACCTACGCCCAAGGGAAATATGAAAGACGACACAAATATCTCTGCCACTGTCTCTGCTGCAACTTTGCCACAATGTTCTGGGATACACTTGTTCAGGACCTGGGGCTTTCTCTACCTTTGTGTTCTAAGATCTCCAGCACCACCTCTTCTGTAATGGGGACTCTTTATAAGGCATCAATGTTTATTTCCCTTTGTTTCCAAGTCTTTGTCCATAGTACGTTCTGACATGAAATGTTCATTTAGGCTCTCGTCCACCTCCTGTGGTTCCACGCATGGATGGCCTCGTTGATCTGTTGTCTCTCCAGTTGCTCTTTTGTTCGTGTATGCTGTAGGATCTCTTTGCATACTCGTAAACTTATCTGTCAAATATATCTCATCCCAACGTTTTGTTTTCCAACTTATCCAGCCTCTCCTTTCAAGTCAAACCCTCCAGTATCAGTAACATCTTTGTCAATCTTTCCTCCATTTTCAGTTTGAGAATATGCTTCCCAAAGCAGGAGGATCAGAATTCTACACAGTACTCCATCTGGAGACCCAGCAATGTCTGAAACTGCCATATCATGATGTATCAACTCATGTACTCAATGCTCTGTTCCATGAGGGGAAATGTGTCACATGCTGCTTTCCCTGGCCTGTCCACCTGCGATGCCACTTCCAAGGAACAATGTAACTGAAGCTCTTGGACTTTCTCTCTCTCTCTCTCTCTCTCTCTCTCTGTTCGACAACACGGCCCAGAGCTATTCCATTGATTGTTTTAGTTGTCTCTGGTTTGTTATAACAAAATCCAGCTCCTGAATTCAACTCCACCTTTCATTTCTTGACCAACTGGCTCAGTGGGTTAAGATCACCTTTGATAACTGTATTCACTGCCCACTATAACACTTATTTTACTATCCACAAACTTACTAAAATTAATTCCTATACTCTCGCTTATGTCAATAATGCACATGCGTGGCCCCAGCACCAATCCTTATGGCACACCGCTGGTCAGAGGACCCCAGTCTGCACAACAACCCTCTGCCACCATCCTCTGTCTCCTACTATCAAGCCCATTTTGTGTTTGTTTGTCTCGGTCTCCCTGATCCCATGTGATCTATCCTTACTAACCAGTGCACCATGATAAACCCTGTCAAAGGCCTTGCTGAAGTTAGGATAGACAACATCTACTGCTCTGCCTTCATCCACCTCCTTGGTCACCTCTTAAACAACCTCTATCAGGTTTGAGAGACAATCCTTTATACGCACAAAGCTATGCTGACTATCTCTAATCAATCATTGCTTTTCCAAATGCATGTTACGCCTGTCACAGAATCACTTCCAACATCACTCACACCACTGACATCAAGCTAATTTGTGTTTATGTCCCTGGCTTTGCCTCACAGCCTTTCCTAAATGCTGGCACAACATTAGCCATAATCCAGGCTCCCAACTCACTCCGCGTGGCTGTCAGTGATAGAAATGTCTTTGTAAGTTTGTTTCCTAATTTACCCCAATGTCCTGGGATGTATTTGACTGGTTCCCAAGGAGTTGTATAATTTTAATGCATTTTAAAACCTTTAGCATCTCCTGTGTACATCACTGTTTATTTCCCGGCTTCTCCAGTGTTTTTTCCACAGTCAGTTCTGACATGAAATTTTTGTTTCTGATCTCGCCATTTTCTGTTGTTCCAGACATGGATGGCTTCACTGAACTTTAAGTCTCGAGGTAATCTTCTGTTGTTATTATACTTGTACAATCTCTCTGGATTTTTCTGAACCTTCTCTGCCAAAGCTCTGTCAGGTCCCCTTTGGGCCCTCATGGTTTCCCCCTTAAGAGTATTACTACACCCACAATGTTCTTCAAGGGATTGAGTTAATCCAGCTGGCTGTATATGACATGTATCCCCTTTTGTCTTGACCAGAGCGTCAATATCCCCAGTCATCCAGTATTTCCCACTTATGTCTGCATTGTCCTTCACACTAAAAGGAATATGCTGGCCCTGAAATCTTAATTTATCTCTCTTTTGAAAGAATCCCACTTTACTTGCAAATAGCCTCCACGAATCAACTTTTGTACGATCTTGTCTAATACCTTCTGGATTGGGGCAAGGTTAGTTTTGACCTTTGACTTGTGGACCAGGCTGTCCTTTTCCATCTCTATTTTCAAACTAATGGAATTATGGTGACTTTGCAAATGTGCTCCCCCACAAACACTTCAGCCCCTTTCACTACCTTGTCTCCCAAAAAGAGGTCAGATTTTATCCCTATCTCCAGTCGGACCAGGTCCATAGATAGAGACAGTTTTCTTGAACACACTGAACAAATTCCTTCAATCCAAGCTCTGAACACTCTTGCAGTCCGAGTCTAGCTTTGGAAAGTTAAAATCCCCGACCCTTACAACCCTACCATTCTTACAGATATCTGAGATCTCCGACATATTTGCTGCTCAATTTCCCACTGACTACTGCGGGCCTGTCGTACAGTCATATCAAACTGATTATTCATTCTTATTGCTCAGTTCCACTAACATAGCTTCACTGGGCGATCCCCAGGAATATCCTCTCTCAGTGCTGCAGTGATGTTTTCACTGATCAAAAACTCCATTCCCCCATTCTCTTGCCTCCCCTTCTATCCCTCCTGTTGAAACTGTCCCCTGGAACAGTGATCTGCGAGTCCTGTCCCTCCCTCAGCTGTGTTTCTGTTACTCCTGTGACTTCCCAGTCCCAGGTTCCCATCCATGCCTTGCTTTAATCAGCCTTACCTGTCAGGCATTTTACATCAAATTAAAAGCAGTTTAATTGATCAGTTTTCCCTCATTGCCTACTGTGCGCTTGCCTGGTTATCAATTGAAATTACTCTGTTGAAATCCCGTCCCAGCCTCAACCTTCAGACTGTAGCCTGAGACCATCCTCCTCACTGTGGAGAACACCCTCACCTTTCAAGTCTTTGCAAACCTATTAATGATTCCTTCTGCTTTCATATCCAAGTGATTAATGCCCATAAGTAGCAGCAATGACTCCTGCACAGGCCCTTGTGGTACACCCGCCGGGCAAAGGCTTTCAAACAAAAAGATAACCCTCCACCAATTGTGGATCCAATTTGTCAACTTGCTTTGGATCCCATGGACTCTTCCCTTTTGGACCAGCCTCCCATGTGGGACCTTGTCAAAGACCTTAATGAACTCCATGGAACTCACATCATTTGCACTGCACTCATCAATATTTTCAGACACCAATTAAAAAAAAACTGAACTGATTTATTCAGACAAGATTTTTCAGTTCTTAGGTCAATGGGATCTCTTCTGGGGTAAAGGTGACCTGTACCAGGGGGATGGTTTGCACTCGAAGCAGGGGTACCAGTATCCCTGAGTGGAGATTTGCTCGTGTTACCGGGCAGGAATTAAACAAGTCTGGCAGGGAGTTGAGACTCTGAATAAGAGAGGGGCCATCAACTCGTCAGGAGAAAATACATCAGCCATCGAGAGCTAGTTTCCTATTCAGGATATCCAGGACACAGTAAAGGGAGGGAAGAGACTTCTGGTTTAAAGGGTATTTATTACAACGCACGAGGCCTGACTGGTAAGGCAGACGAGCTCAGAGCATGGATTGTCTCTGGGAACTGGGATATTATAGCCATAACAGAAACATGGCTGAGAGAAGGGCAGGACTGGCAGACCAGTGTTCCAGGATGCAGAAGCTACAGGCTGGACAGAAGGACAAGTAAGTGAGTAGGGGAAGTTGTCCCTTTCATTAGGGAGGACATAGCAACAGTGCCCACATACAAACTACTACAGCTGAAACTGATACCCGGAAGCGGCAAGAACAAACCACTATAAATACCGGAAGAAACATCAAAGCAGCGCTTCACAGGAGGCTCCAATAGCACTGATGATGTTCCCTAGCCAGGGAACGAAACGTTTGCAGCAAAAGCTTCCAGCTCGGCGAACAGAACCACAACAACGGACACCCGAGCTACAAATCTTCAACCAGACTTTAAACAGTGCTTAGGGACAATATTGTTAAGTGGTATTTGAATGAGGCCATATTTTTACAAGTTAGAAACAAAAAGGGGGTGGTCAGTCTGCTGGGATGGTGTTCTAGATCCCCACATAGCCAGAGGATACGAGAGGAGCAATTGCATTGTGAGATTGCAGGTACCTATAAAAATAATAGAGTAGTATTGGCTGGAGATTTTAACTTCCCCTGGATTGACTGGGTCACCCAGAGTGTAAAAGGTCCATAATGGGTGGAATTTGTCAAATATGTCTAAGAACGTTTCCTAAACCAAGATGTAGAGTGCTCTACGCTACTCAGGCGGATGCAACACGAGACCTCCCCTCAGAAACCGAGGTCGGCCAAGTGACTGAAATTTCATTCGGAGAGCACATTGCGTCCAGTGACCACAACTGTCTTCGTTTTAACATCGCCAGGGGAAAATGATCAGTCAGGTCCACAAATTAAGGTCTTAAACTGGAAGAGGGCCAATGCTGGGGCCATTCAGAAGGATCGATCAGGGGTTGATTGGGTGCAGTTAAAAATCACACAACACCAGGATATCATCCAGCTGGTTTACACAGGAACCTCGATTATCTGAATGAAATGGGCGGGCAAAAGTTCATTCAGATAATTGATTATTCAATTAATCAATTCAATGCCTTTCCTCTGGAGCTCGGAATTTTTGGTAATGGCTAGACCCCGTTGAGGTGACTCGGCAGCAGCAAACCATGTGTGAGCCCTCACACCCTGCCAGCCCCCAAAAACCCATCCAACACCGACCCACACTCGCCCCGCCAACAAAACCGTCCAACACCACCCTCCACTGACCACCTGCCACTGCCGCCAAACCCAACCAACACCACCCTCCACCCGCCTCCAAACCCGTCAAACACTGCACCCACCCGGTCCCAAACCCATCCAACACTGCCCCCCACCATTCGCGCCCATACTCCCAGCTGCCCTGCCATCTGTGCGGCCCTGCCCCCATCATCTCCTTCCCCTCCTGGGCAGCCGGAGTGGACTCCAACAGTAAGAGAGCTGCTGCCTTTGGTGGTTAAGTCTCCAAATAGCGCACACGCACATGTACACATACAGGAGCACACAGCCACATGTACACACGTACACACTTTATACTGCAACATTTCGAAAAGTTCCATCTGTGCACTGTACAGGAAAATGTTCGAGAGAATATCTGGGGAAGGGTTCTTTAGGATTTACCCCTGTGTAGAACTTCAGGCTAAGTGTGGGGAGAGGATGGGAGGTCAGTCATATGGAGATGGTATCTGGGCTCGATGTCCAGGACTACTCATGGCAACGGTTCAGTCAGCTGAGATCGGTTTTAATCAGTGTGAACAAAAAAAAACACAATCAGGGTTGAAACATCTTGTTGATATAATGTTTCTCTCAGGACCTCGAGATCTCCTTTGGATAATCAGATATTTGGATAATTGGTATTTGGATAATCGAGGACCCTCTGTGTTTAGAAGTGCTAGATTTAGAAGCGCTGGGGATCATTCTAAAAGATGAAAGACTTAATCAAAACTTGTTTAATATTTCATTCCATGACACTGCCATCCTGTTGCTATAAATTCTGTGACTGTGCTCCACAACTACCTGATGAAGATGCAGCACTTGGAAAGCTAGTGCGTCCAAATGATCCTATTGCACCTATAAGCTGATGTTGTCATTTTTAACTTTGCCCATCCCAGTCCAACACTGGCACGTCTAAATCATGGGTCAGTCTGTTTGAAGGAAAAGGAATAACTAGCAAATGGGAGACTTTTAAAAGTGTGACCTCAAGAATCCAGTATGTCCCTGTTAGTGTGAAGGGAAAATCCCATACAACCCTTCCCACTTTGACCATTCTGGAGGAGGTTACTAATGCTCCCTTATCTGAAAAACTGTCTCCAACCAAAATTACTGCCCTTCTGGAAAATCTGTCAGACTCCACCCTCCATATCTAAATAATCTGCAGAGTCTAAACCTTCCTGTATCTATAAACATCTTCAGCCATGACTACCCTCCATATCTCTGTTTCTTCCTCCAGTCAATGCAAACCACTTTATTGCTGTAATCTGCTCGATTCGCCTAAAACATTCCGGCCTGTGTACACCGCTCCATCCAACCAATATCCTTATCCCTGTCAACTGGCCCATCCCTCCCAAACTCCCCATCTCCATGAACTCCTGCAGGCCATACAGCTCTCCGCATCTCTGTTCCCTCCTGTGGCTCTTTGGTCCTCCCTCCCTGTGAAAACACCTCCAATCCCCACACCCATCCCAGGCTGTGTCATCTGCTTCATATCAGGTGTTTCTGTTATCTCTGGCACTCCGACCAAACCTTCCTAATTATGTCTATTCATTCAGATCCCATCCTCTCCAGCCTCCTGAAACCTCTTCCTGCCATTGTAATCCTCCTTGTTTGGAACACAGAACAGTACAGCACAGTTTCTCCTGTAACCACATCTTACTAGTGACCAAATCATTTCGATACTTTGACAATTCCAAAAAAACCTGTAATTGACGTTTTCCCAGAATTTCCTGTCAGAGCCTAATTCACTGTCCATTCCTGCTCCTTTCTGCTTGTCTTCAGTCACATTCCCCTGCTGTTCTGATGTGACACATTTTCTCTTTGGATTTGGAAAGCTCCTTTCACCTAAACCCTGTCCCTGCATCCACTCTATCAGTTTAAAGCCCTGTCCATAAACCTAACGACATGATTGGCCAGGACACTGCTCCCAGCAGTGTTGTTTTTAATTCACTCGTTGCATATTGCTGTCTCTAGCTGGCCAGCATTTCATGCCCACCCCCGAGCTGCCCATGAGCTGAGTGGCTTGCCAGATCATTTCAGGGGACAGTTGAGAGTCAACCTCCTGGTTCTGGATCTGGATTCATATGTACGCCAGACCGGCAGCCTATAAAAGATTTCCTTACTTAAAGGTATTAAGCAGTCAGATGGGTATCCCTGCTACCGACATTAAATTCTGGATGAACAGTCGAGTGAGATTAACATGAGGTCATTGCCTGGTCCACTGATTGCTCCCTCATCTCTGAGTACTGCTCCCAGTGCACCTTCTTCCTGACTGTGGTTTGATTGTGATACCTTCCAGCGCTCTGGTGATATCACGCGGTATCTCTCCATGTGGTATCCCTCACTGGGAGTGTCTAATTGCTGCCGGTGACTGCACCTTTTGCAGCTACTCCAGATCCCGAGCCAACAGAGTTCTCCACTCCTGGGAGATGGGCAGCACAGGCCAGGGATGGAGACTGGGATTTTCCAGATCTCTGTGGGACTCAGTGCCATTCTCCATGTGTAACCCTAACTGCATCAGTCTAGTTTCCCATTCTGTCTGTTTCTCTGTCTCCTGTAGGTACTCGGGATGCTCCTGACTCAGCAGAATTCCCAACTCCTGTTTTGTCCATCACCACATTGAAGACAGTTGGTCAGCCAGAGAGATGGAGAGTGAGATCTGGAGCCTTCAGTAAATCCTGCAGTGAGGTAAGATCACTCACAGTACACAGAACAGAGTGTATTTAAAGGATCGAACTTTGGTCCAGCAGACATGACATAGATACAGTGTTGGAGAACGAACACAGAGCATGATGGTCCCAGGCTCAAACCCCATCCTCTTGTTAATTTTCATCTCTGCTGTACTGAACCTTCCTGTGTCAATATAGGAAGTTCACAGTTATCAATCAAAGCCTGTGCAGTCTTAGTGAGGATCAGTACAACAGAGGGGAAAGCAGGTCTCCCCCAAGGAGATGGCATTGAAACCTGGAATCTTTCTGTTCTATATTCCCCCCTCACGCTGTCTCCTGTCATGGGATAGAGTCATTCAGCAAGGAAACATTCCTTTCGGTCCAACTTGTTTGTGCCAGTGTCTTGAATGCTGGTAATTCCCAGAAAATTTCCTGTTACTATAACCTCCACCCTTCTCATATTCCCTCTTTGTATTTGAAACCTACTCCAATGCTGACGACTCTCCCTGTGTGTAAATTGCTCCAGTGTCGATAACATGCCCAATCTCAATAATCCCATCCTGCACTCAGTCCAATACTCCCTACTTCTGTAGGCTTGCACAATACTTACAGTGCCCCCGTCTCGGTAAAATTCTCCAGCCCAGACCAAAACACCCACCTGTGTACCTTCCTCAAGCCCCAGGAGAACATGATACCACTGGAACCTTCTGCAGGCCGTATAACACTCCTGCCTCCTGGCCTATAGCACCACACGACCACAGTAACCTTCTCCCATCCCTACCGAGCTCCTTATCTGTTTTCAAGCCACAACAGCACTCCATATCTCTGTTTGTTCCTCCACTCCCTACATCCCTCCCAGAACCTCAAACATTCTCTCTTTGTATAATTCTGCAATTTGGGTCAGCACGGTGGCTCAGTGGTGAGCAATGGTGCCTCACAGCGCCAGGTACCCATATTCGATTCCAGCGTTTGGTGACTGGCTGTGTGGAGTTTGTACATTCTCCCTGTGTCTGCATGAGTTTCCATCGGGTGGTCTGGTTTCTTTCCACATTCCAAAGATGTGCAGGTGAGGTGAATTGGCCATGCTAAATTGCTCAAAGTGATAGTTGCATTGTCGGAGAGAAGTGGGTCTGGGTGGGTTACTCTTTGGAGAGTTGGTGTGGACTTGTTGGGCCGAAGTACCTGTTCCCATGCTGTAGGGAATCTAATCTAAACTCTCCCTCTGCGTTCCATATTACTGTCCTTAAATATATCCCTTTATCCATAAACAGCCCCAAACTCTTCAAACCTCCGATTCTCTGTGAACTCCCACAGCTCCAACATCCCTCCTTAACTGTGTAATCTTTCCTAATCCTGGAACACTCTGAAAATGTGGGCATCCTACAATCTTCCCTATCAGCATAATCCTCTCAGGTCCCGGCAACACCCCGATCTGTGGAACCAACTCCAATGCTTGTGACTCTCCCGATCAGTTTCTACAAGACTTACTCTCTACGTAACATCCTCCCGTCGCTAACACCAGCCCTGTCAATGTAAGCTCCTCCAGTCTCCCCACCAATCTAATCATCTCTATAACCTCCAGCTCTTACACCCCTATCTGTGTAAACGTTACACTCCCCTACAACCATCCCTAACACAGAAACCTCCTCCAAAGTCTGCAATGTTCCCTCTCTGTGTTAGTGTCTCCGGACTCTATTGATGTTACTGTCTCTCTAAGCTCTGACAGATTGTCCAGTTTTCCGGTCCATATAATTTCCAGAACCTCAGCATCTGGCATCAACAAATGTCTTCATTAGCTACAGCCTTCCGCATCTCTGTTCGTTCCTCAATTCTATACAACTTCATAATATCTGTAAATAACACTATTCCATAAAATACTTCCTGTCTGCGTAAACTGCCCCAATCCTACACTGAGAAGCCTCACTGTCCTTTTGATCATCTGTGGTCCCTTCAGATCTCCCTGTATCTTTCCTGACTCCATTGAACACAACTCATCTCATTTTATAACTCTTCTAAATCATATGTGACTCCACATTTCTGTGATATTCTTCAGTTCCTGCAATTCTCATTTCTTATCTCCAGAACTTCCAATCCCCCTGGTCGATGTAAGGTTAGTGATCCCTTGCAGCATGTTTAACACCTGTAGCAGCCTCCAACTCCTCAATGCATCCCGTCTCTGTAACCTCCTCAAATACTATAGCTCACTGTCTTTGAAATATCTTCCAGTATCTGCAACCTTGTTGATATCTGTAACCTCCACCAGAACAGCACTCCACATCTCTGTGTGACTGATGGGAATGCTGCAAACCTACTTTCACAGTCCTCACTAACTTCTGAACTCCTGCAGCCCTACAACCCTACACTTCTCCCTGGCTGTGTGAACTGATCCAGCCCCTTCAACCCTCCCTATCTCACTCACTCCTGCAGCTCCACTATTGTCTGTGTTAATGTAATTTCCAGCACCAACAATCCTCCATAAACTCCTGCAGCTCCAACTACAACCCCAATCCGTGTAATCCCCAGTCCCTCCAATCCTCCCTTTCTCCATAAACTCCTCCAGCTCCAATTTCACCTCTATCTGTGTAATCGCCAGCCCCGACAACCTTCCCTTCCTGAGCCCCTGCACCAGCCGTTGGAACTGTTGTTATCTGTGTCCCCTCCAGCAGGCACTACAACACTCCTCATGTCTAACTGCACACAGACAATGCAACTCTCCCTTTTATATCTGACATCCTCCCCGACTTATAACTCTTATAGTTCCTCACAATATCTCACCTCCTCCATTCCCATCTGTGTAAGAGATCTCTAAAATTGATTTATTCTTGTTTAAACTTCTGATCACCTAAAACCTCTCCCCTTTTAAATTTGTAACCCCTTCAGTTTCTGTAACTCTCCATATAACTGTAATCAATTACAGCACAGGTTCCCTTCCTTAAATCTCTATAATTACAATGGTTGTATGTGTTAAATTGGCAATTTTCATCCTCTTTATCCATCTCAGGACTTCCAGCCCCTATAATCCCACTATTTGGAATGCTCCCATTCTCTGCACCTCCTCATGTCCTGGGGGTCCTTGAACACCACCAGTGCTCCAAAAGTTTATAGTCCCCCCAGATACTGCAAGTCTTCTAACTCTATAACATCCAACAGTCTCCAGTACCAGACAACACTTGCTGGCTGTTAATTTGCATTTGTTGAAGTCTACACATCTCTTTGAGCAGCTCAGAAAAAGCCCTTTAGATTCTACAAAGCTCCATCATGAACAAGCCACCATCTCTCAATTTCCTTGGCTATCTTCAGAGTCTGCAACTCTCACTGTATCTTCCAGTAATGTTCTTGAGTTGCTGCAGGTCTGCCGAGCTCCCATGATAACCTGTTCCATCCCATACGACTCGCTCAATCAGTGTAACACCCTTTGCTCTGTCTAGTCCTCCTCTTTTCCACTGTCTTCCAGGTACAACAGCGATTCTGTAAGAGAGCAGTGTGGAATGGGATGTTATAAACCTCCGCTGAGGCTTGAGGCCTACCATTACCTGGGATGAACAAAGGGAGAGAACCTGAGAGAGAGCAGCACAGCAGGAGAAAATAAATCACCGAGGATCGAGGCCGACTGAAATTTGGAGTTCGAGAAACAGCAGGGCAGGAGGTTGGAAATCAGCACCAAGTCACAGAGGGAGTGACCATGTGAGGGAGCAACTTGGAGAAGGAGCTTGAGGCTAACTCACACATAGGAGGTGGAAGCACCAAAATTAGAGGATATAAATCAGCACTGAGGATCGAGGCCTAGTTGTGCCTGCGAGTCACAGAGGCGGTGACCCTGTGAGGGAGCAGAGTGTAGTGGGAGCTGGAGGATTGCACGTACCTGGGAGTCACAGAGACGGTGACCCTGTGAGGGAGCAGAGTGGAGTGGGAGCTGGAGAATTACACGTCCCTGGGAGTCACAGAGACGGTGACCCTGTGAGGGAGCAGAGTGGAGTGGGAGCTGGAGGATTACACGTACCTGGGAGTCACAGAGACGGTGACCCTGTGAGGGAGCAGAGTGGAATGGGAGCTGGAGAATTACACGTCCCTGGGAGTCACAGAGATAACTTTCTGCTGCTGGAACCTGCCTGCACTGAGGTTGAAAGAACTGCAAGAGCCTTCACAGAAAAGGTTGTAAGTTCATTGGCTGATAAATGCACCGTTATTAGCGGCTGTCTGTTAATTATTATAAGTTCGCATTTTTTTCAACTTCTGAAATAAGGGTTGAACAGAGAACTAAGAAGGAGAAGTGAAATTGTGATCCAATATAATAAATTATCCTCAGTAAGCCACAGTTGAATAATGGACTTAATCATATTGTTATTTCCTGGATGTTAACTTCATTCTAAGTAATTAATTAAGTTACTCCAGACATGTTGCGTTTTAAGACATGGCAGCACATATTTGTCAGATGAAAAATGTGTTCTGTTACATTGGGAAGCCATAGTCCCAGCTCGTGTCCTAGATGAACACGGCGTCATAGAGCTCAGACAGGGACTAGAGACTCCATGGGACATCTTTGATGCTGTGAATTAGGTGGATAGCACACACACACAGATATCACCCTGCAGACATGACGGCCTGGAAGAAGGAAGAGTCTGGGGGACGAAGCAATTGGAGAGAAACAGTCAGGGAATATAAGGATGTCCTGGTGTCTCCCTCCCAAATCAAATTCCCAGTTTGGAAGCTGATGAAGGTGTAGGCTGCTCAAGGGAGGGCAGTCAGAGCCACGTCTGTGACACCACAAGCAGCCTGACTGTACAGGAGTGGTGGGAGAAGGAAAGAGGGGCAATAGTCACAGTGGAATCAGGAAAGTGAAAAAGATGTCAGCGTGTCTGTAATTCCAGGATTGTGGGGTTAAGAATGTCACTGTGACTGCAGGACATTTGTCTGGGGGACAGTGAGCAGTCAAAGGTCATGTCCATGTGGTAGGGATGATCTGGGTAGGAAGGGTGAAGTGGTCTGGAAATCAGAATTTATGGAGCTAGGTCGATGGTTAACAAGCAGGACCACTAACGTAGCAAGCCCTTGGTTACTGCCAGTGACGTGTCCAGTGAAAACAGGACTCTGAGTTTTAGGTGGATGGGGGTGTGACTGGAACGATGGTGCAGCAGGAAGTGCTTCAGATTCCTGGGACATTGAGACTGGTTCTGGGGCAGGCAGCAACTGTACAAGCTGGATGGGCTGACGTGACAGAGCTGGGACTGAATTCCTTACGTGGTGTTTGAGAGGGGTTGAAAATAATTTGGTGTGTGCTTAGGATACAACAAATAATCGTAGAGGAGACTACCAGGATTCTCAAAATAAGGGGAGATGCAGTTGCAACAAATATACAACAACAAGTTTAACAGTGGAAAATGGATTAAGAAAGCCTTAATCTGAGGTACTCTGCATGGACATAAATACTCGGAATGTGGGGAGTTCCAGCTGCAGATTGGTGTGTGGAAATCTGATGTACTGGTCACTGAGAGCTGGTGCAAGGATGTCAGGACTGAGTGTTTAATATTGTTGGGTAGAAAGGATTCCAAAATGATAGTAGGGAAAGGTTGAAGGTAGAAGTATTGGTTTAAATTAGCATTACTTAAGGAGTCCAAGAGAAAGAGGATCCGTCCAAGGACAGAATGAATTTGGCTGGAGCTACAGAACGAAAAGTGTGCAATTACACTGTGAGGTACAGTCTGTCTGCCAGCAACCAAAGAAATAATGGAGAGAATAAACATGCAGGGTCATTTGAGATGAATGACAATACTACAGATTAGTTATACTGAGAAACTTAATGTTTCCAGATATAAACAGGGATAATGACGATGAAGGGTCATAAGGGCCAAGTATTCTTGGATTAAATTGGAGGAGAGCTGACTTCAGGAGTATGTATCCAGCCGAAGAGAGCATGTGCTGTTGGACCTGGCCCTTGGGAAAGAGATGGGGCAAGTGAATCCAGTGTCAGTAGGGGAACGTTTTGGAGCATAGCGATCATTTTATTGTAACGTTCAGGATGATGGTAGAGAATGAAATGCAATAATTGAGAGTGAGAAACATTAGCTGACTGCGAACAGCCTACAGTGGGGCAGGAATGAAGCTGGGAAATTTTCAACAAGGCCAGTGAAATTGTTGCTTTAAATAGAGTGAACCAGGTCAGATGTAGCTGTCATTATGGAGATGGGGCTGCATTGTGACCACGACAGACTGGGATAATCAAACATTTTCCCCATTTCTACAGGAAGGATAAATAGGCCAACACAGTGAAGTAGCGTTGTGTATAAAGGATGGGATCAATATTATTGTGATGCCAATCAATTTACACACTGCTCCTCCCTGTCCTCACCCCTCATCCCTGTGTGTTGATCCTATCAGATGTTGGTAACCTTAGAAAACTTCAAAAAATAGCACAGTATAGAGGAGATGACTCTGGCCACAGCCTGCATTGGTCAAGATGTAACGTTGTTTTTTAAAGTCCGAGTTCTGTCTCCCCGGACAGTGAAGGACTTCAGGTGCGGTTCCCGGCACCTTTTTAAAATGGTTTGAGAGTTTCTGCCTATACTCCACTTCCATGTGTGACTCCCAGATCCCGACCATAAACTGCGTGAAATAACAACTTTCCTCATCACTTCTCTAATATTTCAATTTATTACATTAAATATTCGCCACTGGTAACTGAGCTCTTCAACAGGAACAAGGTGCTCTCTCCCTTTCTACACAGGCTCCTGACAATATTTGCACACAATCAAATCTCCTCTCAGCATCCTCCATTCCAATCTTTCCTCACAACTGCACTTTCACTGTCACAGGGTGACGAATCTCCTCTGTACCCTCTCCAGACCATTCCATCCTCCCATGTGATGGGGTCACCAGAACTGCACACAGTCCCCAAGCTGGGACTGAACTCATTATTTATACAGTTCCAGCATAAGCTTCCTGCTCTGAAATTCTGCACTTTGGCTGACAGAGAAAATGATGCCATTTGCTCCATGAACGAGATTATTGGTGATTCCAGCTACCGTCATCTATCTGCACACACTGACCATATTTTCATTTATTGTGTATTCCTCTCTATTACTGATGTCCCCAAATGCCTTGCCTTGCACTTCTCCGGGTTGTTTGCTTCATTCACCTAGACCCCATAGTTTCTGTTTTTAAAGCAGCCTGCCATGGGATCTCTCGTCAAATCCAAGCAAGTCACATGCAGTTACAAGCTATTGCCTCAAACCGACACAGTCAGATTAATTACACACGATCTTCCTTGAACAAATCCAGACCGACTGCCCTGGAGTCCCTGGGACTTCCTCAGTGACCGTTTATCCACCGTCTCAGTATTCCAGCCGCGACCTATTCAGACAGTCCCTTGCTCCACATTAAACAAAGTTGCGGTATTAGCCATTCTCCTGTCCTCCGGCATCATCTCTGCATCCAGTGAGAATTGGATAATGTAGGTAACTATAAGGCAGGGGATTTCACCGGCTCCTTCTAACGTTCTGGAACATTGTGTTACCTCTTTTTGAGGATTTGAATATCCTGTGTAATTCTCCATTCCAAGTCTGTTGCTCCCAATATTTCATCCCTATTTTGATTCAGACAGACAGAGACTGAAACCGTCTTATGGTTTGGTCAAGTCCCATTTTAGTCCGTTTCCATGGAGGGTTTCTCTCCACAAGGTGAATTGCATTTTCTCATGATACCATCCCCAGTCTGCCTCATTAACTACTCTCCCTGCCCACGTGGTCTTCCTCTCATCTGACACTAACGCGATGATTTTCCCCTTTGTCATAACAACTGCCATCTCCCTGGATATCTCAGAATGCATCGGCCTCCCTGTTTCCAGGAACCATCTTTAAAATGTCATTTTACACTTGAATTGTGAATCCGAAACTGGCCTGGACATGGCAGAGGGGATAAAACTGGGGCACCACTTTGTGGCCAAGCCCTGGTCCTGCTGTATGACATGGAGCATGAGAAGAACATTATCTTCCTCCAGGGCTGCCAGACCCTTCCAGCCTTGTCCGAGGCTGACCCCTGGGTCAGTGAGGTGCCAGCCTTCTGGTCAACACCCAGCAGTGTAAGAAGGAGGTCAGTGACCTTCTCCCCTCTACCTGGGTAAGTGCCACCGTCTGCAATTTGTAACTTCACCCTCACTCTCTCTGTTACTGCACCCACCTCCCGCAAAGGCTCATGTTCTCCCACCTTCAGTGAATGCAGCACCTTCTCTCAGTCTGTCTGTAATCTCTTCTCTGCCCAACTCTGCCTGATGTCTGTGCTGCCCATTCACTCACTCAGAACACATCGACACCTTTCCCCAACTGTCCCAGCAGTAACAGCTGTACCAACTACTTCCATTTCCCTAATCCTTCTTGGTAATTCTCACATTTTGGAAGGAACCATCCCACACTCGGGCACAAAGAGCAAAGAGGGATATGGGGCAGCCTACCATTCAGCTCCTCACCCCCTCACAGGGGAAGGATCCTGATCCCAACAACCACGAGAGGCTGACTGACCGTGTCCAATCTCCCGGACTGGGATCTGAGACTCCCCTTGTCTCACTGTGCTGGGCACGGTGTCTGACTGTGGACAATGATATCAAGCTTCCTGGGTTTGTGTCTGTGCTAAACACAAAGACAACATAGCAGACGGATGAGCCTGGTAGATCTACCTGAGGGGCAACACTTCTAAAGGCAGGGTAAGGCAAGGCAATAATTCTGTGAGCATTCAACTCAGTTCAAAGTGAGTGTGCACAAACATGGAGTGAGTGGCCCAGAGAGACAGCCCATGAGCTGGGTTGATGTCCCTGAGCACAGTGTCCTTGCAGCAGCATTGAGTGTGTACAAACACGGAGTGAGCAGCCCAGACAGTAATCATTCAGTGAGCATCTCGCCACTCTCGTGCTCAAATCTTGTCTTAAAGAACAGTCCAGCACAGGAACAGGCTCTTCAGCCCAGCAATCCCGCACTGACAAATAATGCCCTTCTAAAGATAAAACAAAAGTTTTTGTTCCGATACCCTCTATGTCATTCTGTTCCCTACTTACTCATACTTGAGCCAAGATCCCACTTAAACCTTGCTATATTGGCTTCTTCCCCTCTATCAGTGCATTCCAGGCACTTTCACATTCTGTCTGGAACAGCAAGGAAAAAATTACCGATCACATCTCCTGAACTTTCTCCCTTTAACCTAAAACCTATGGTCCTGAGTAATTGATATTTCTACTCTGGGGGAAAAAAGCCTTTAACTGGCTTTCTATCTATTCCTCTGATAATTTTGTGAATATCTGAAACTGACACCCGGAAGCGGCAAGTAAATCCATCAACAGACACATCGACATGGACCCCACACACAAACTACTACAGCTGAAACTGATACCCGGAAGCGGCAAGAACAAACCACTATAAATACCGGAAGAAACATCAAAGCAGCGCTTCACAGGAGGCTCCAATAGCACTGATGATGTTCCCTAGCCGGGGAACGAAACGTTTGCAGCAAAAACTTCCAGCTCGGCGAACAGAACCACAACAACGGACACCCGAGCTACAAATCTTCAATCAGACTTTGTAAGTATCTATCAGGTAGTCCCAGAGCCAATGATGCCCAGCTGCAAACAAACCATATTTGTTCAATTTCTCCTTCTGGCTCATACCCTCCAAACCAGACAACATGCTGGTATAACTTTCCATACCCTCTCCAACACTTCAACATCGTGTGGCAACCAGTACTGTACACAATATTCTAAATGTACCTCGAACTAATTTTCTCTACAGCTGCAATATGACCAGCTAATTTTCATACTGCATGCTCTGATGCATGTCTGCAAGTTTGCCATCAGTCTTCTTGATCACCCTATCTACCCGTGTTACCACTTTCAGGGAACTGTGGAGCTGTACACCAAGATCCCTTCGGATGTTGATGCAGTCAGTAGATTTTCCATCTACTGTATATTTCTCTCTTGCATTAGACCTTCCAAAATGCATCACGTCACAATTGTCCAAAGTTACATCTGTGTTTTCTCTGTCCAAGTCTGCAGCTGACCTACACCCTGCTGTATTCTCTGGCAATCATCCTCACAATCTGCAACTCCGCCAATCTATTTACAGATCTCCAGTCACAAAAGCACTGTTCTACCACTACTGTCTTCCATGGCCAAGCAGTTCTCTAACCATCTTACGAACTGACCGCTGATCCCATTTCACTTCACCTTCTGTATGAGCCTGCCATAAGGAACCATATCAAACGCCTTGCTAAGGTCCAAACGGCCAACATTCAGTCCCATGCCCTCAGCAATCAATTTTGTCACTTCTTCAAAACACTCAATCAAGTTTTTGAGACATGATCTTCCCCACACAACGATGTTGCCTGTTGCTAGTAAGTCCATACTAGAGTACTGTTGGAGCTGCACTCATTCAGACAAGTGATTATTCCATCATATTTCTGACATGAACCTTGCAGAGTAGGTTAGATTCCTTACAGTGTGGAAACAGGCCCTTTGGCCTAACCAGTCCACATTAACCCTGCGAAGAGTAACCCTCCCACACCCAATTCCCTCGGACTAAAACACTTAAATACCTAGTACGGCCAATTCACCTGGCCTGTGAGTAGAAGCGCATGCAGACACGGGGTGAATGTGCAAACTCCAAACAGACTTTTACCCAAGGCTGGAACTGAACACAGGACCTTGGCGCTGTGAGGTAGCAGTGCTGAGTACTGAGCCACCATGCCGCTCTTGATGGCTCCCGTAGAGTGGGACATATGATGGGCCGTGATGGTTACTGTACAGTGGGAGGTATATTCGGCCGTGATGGTTACTGTACAGTGAGAGGTATGTCGGGCCATGATGGTTACTGTACAGTGGGAGGTATGTCGGGCCATGATGGTTACTGTACAGTGGGAGATATGTTAATCTGATGGTTACTGTACAGTGAGAGGTATGTCTGGCTGTGAGTTTGCAGACTGTATGAGCTGTACAGAGTATGATTCTGCTGCTGCCGATGGCCCTCTGGACCTCATGGCTGCATCATTATAAATTATTCAATCTGTTTTTGAAGTCTGTCCCATTCAGTACTCAAGGGGCTACTTATCATGGCGAGGAAGGTCTGCAAAATGTGAAGCCCTTGCTCCCCATTGTGCAGTGACCATTCTTCCTGATATTTGAAATGGCGAGGTGTATCTGCAGCAGACAGATTGGTGACGATGTGGTCAATTATATGTTTCCCTTTTATTGATTCCACCAGAACCCTCCACAGAGCAGTCGAGCAACCACAGGATCCTACATCAATGCTGAGCACTCTCATTAGATTGGATTCCATAAAGTATGGGGACTGGCCCTTCGGTCCAACCTTTCCATACCAACCCTCCGAAGAGCAACACACGCCTCTCTGACTAATGCACTGAACACTATGCCCAGTTTACCACGGCCAATTCACCAGAGCTGCACATCTTTGAACTGTGGGAGGAAACCCACACAGTCACAGGGTGAATGTGCAAACTCCACATAGGCAGTTGCCTGAGCCTGGAATCAAAGCTGGGACTCTGGTTCTATAAGGCAGCAGTGCTAACCACTGAGCCACCATGCCAGCCTATATTGACTATATACCAAGGAGCTGTCCCTCTCTGCCTAGCTGTGTCCTGTCAGTGGCACAGAACCTACCAGGGAGGGTGGTGATGTTGCCTGGGACATAGTCCTGTTCACAGAATCTTGCTTTCCAGACAATATCTGACTGTTGCTTGATTAATCTGTGGGAAATGTACAACAGGTCAATTTTACTTTTTCTGTAATGAAGAGTTAATATCACTTTATTTCTTACATATTTTAAAATAAACCAAACATCATTGTTTTTCAGTTGAGAACTAAAGAAGTGAGCAATAATTGAATTACCAGAGCGCACACCTAACTATTACAGTTCAGTGACTGTAGTAAACAGCCGATTCATGTTCAGATCAGTGAACACACCATCTTGCAAGCAGCAAAGCTGTTCAAAATGATTTTGAATAAAAGCCGGAATTCAGACACAGTGTTATTGGGCCTCACCACGACCTCCAAAATACTAGCCATCTCCAAAATCTGTCCAGAGAGCTTCCAAACTGGAGCTGGGCAGCTACTCACACAATCCCTCACAATAGACTGGTTAGAGACATACCTGAACAACAGGGAGTTGTGTGTGGGGCAGACTGGTCAATGGACTAGCACATGGCACTGGTCCAGAAGCATTTCAATATTTGTAACAACGACCTGTAAACAGCCATGTCTTGCAAGTATATCTCTTCTTGTGTGCCAACTAAACTCTGTAATTCTGTACCTTGTACGTGATCCTGAATGAAGGTGTTATAAAGGTGATGGGCTCCTGCAGCACATGGCATCTAACATTGAATCCCTCATAAACCATATCCAGTGTTAGCCCCACAATGTCAGTATCCAAACTGAATTGTGCAGCTCCATTGATGGCCAGTATGATCCCAGCCCAATGTCCTTGTGTGTGACTTGAGCTGGAAATCTCTGTGTAAATGTTTGCAGCATTGTTCTAACCATTAACAGCCATTAAGTAAAGTCTCTTTACTGAAGGTCTGATATCCTTTCATAATACCAACTTTTAGATTGTCCAATAAGCACAAAGTCCACCCATATATTCAGTACGCTGTTATAACAACAATATGATGAAAACTCACATTAAGTAGCATTGAACTGATGAGTCCCATTGCCTCATCCAAGACCAAACTATTAATAAGTACGAGGACTTTGTAAACATAAAATTATTTTCCCTTGTATTAATATTGTTAATTAATAATCGATTCTCCTGCTCCTCAGATGCTGCCTGAACGTCTGAGTTTATTTTTCAGCACCACACTTTTTGACTCTGATCTCCAGCATCTGCAGTCCTCACTTTCTCCCTGCTAATATCCACTCATCATCATTTTCATGGCAACAATATCACTGTGTGTTTAAACATGTCCCAGTCAGATATGAGTACGATTTCAGTTGCTTCTGTCTATCTCAGAGCTCAGCAAGGTGGGATGAGAATGCCAGTGTCTGTGATGCTCGGTATATAGGCTCTGAGACTGACAGATTGTTTCAAACAGCATATTCCTTCAGCTGTTCACAACAAGCAAGGTACTGCCTGGACCAACCAGCCTGAGCTCACGAAACCCCCCAAAAAATGTCCAGCATTGAACAGGTCTAAACAATATTTTTTATGTTAATTTAGTTATGAAATGTGATTGGGACAGCATTTATTGATGGATAGGGAACTTGAAACAGTGACACTGGCAATATACTTCCCAGTAAGGCTGGTGGATGGCTTGGAAAGAATGCAAACATAGTGAGGGTCCCGTGTATCTGCTTCTTTTGTCCTTCTTGATGGTTGGGGGTTCAGAAGTACGTTGTAAGGAGCCTTGGTAAATTTCTGCAGAGCACCGTATAGATGTCAGGTATTGCTGCTACTGAGCGTCAGTGGATGAGGGGTGAAGCTGCACTCACACAGGCAAATGAAAGTATTTAATCACACACACATTCAAACTGTGTCTTAGCAATAGGGGACAGGCTTTCGGAAATGTTGAGGTGAGTTATTCCTGCAGAATTTCTAACTCTTGACACATTGTTGTAACCAATGAATTTATATGCGTCAAAAAGTGGCGCTGGAAAAGCAAAACAGGCCAGGCAGCATTTGCGGTACAGGAGAGTCAATGTTACAGCATAAGCCCTTCTCAGGAATGGGTAATGAAATCATATGGTCAGTCCAGTTCAGGTTAACGATAATCCCCGCGATATTGTTTGGTGTGTGTTCACTTATGGTGGTGGCATTGAACGTTAGAGGATGTGGTTCAAGTTTCCATTGTTAGAGGTAATTGTTGTCTGGCACATGTGTAATGGAAATAGTATTGTCACTGTTAAACACACACCTGCATATTTCCAGGTACTAGTACATTTGGACAATGACTGCTTCAGTATCTGAGTAAATTACGAATGGTGTTGAATACTGACCAATCATTGGCAAACATCCTCATTTGTGATTTTACAGTCATTTATGAAGCAGCTGAAAATTATTGGGCCTCGGGCAGAGAGCACTCTTATAGCTTACTGATGTAGTCCCTCCCACTGAGCTAGGAAACTGGCTTCTGGTTCCACCTGCTCCAAAGGTATCTAACAACATATCTGCATGGAATAATATTACAGTATCTAACCCAAAGAGCTGAGCGAGGACTTGGTTAGCTCAATCAGTTGGACGGCTGGTTAGTAATGGAGATTAATGCTAACAGTGTTGGTTCAATTTTTCGGTAACTGAAAAGGGCTGTGCAACTCAATCTCTCCCTCACTTGCGGCATGGTGACTGTCCAGTTAAACTACCACTAGTCGTCTCTGTCTAACGAGAGAGCATCCCTATCATCCTGTGGGAGTATGGTGCCTTACTTTTCCATTTCTGATCTACAGGCTTACCCAGAAACCCCGCCCCTGGGGAACTGCGGCGGAGCTGTCCTGGAGCTGGGGTGGCTGCTCTCCTCCAACCCCAGCAACCTTCCTTTGTACCAGGTATAACTCCAGCCAGTGCAAATGATTCCTATTTACTCCAGTTTTGCCGTTAATCCTGGATAGGACACTTGGTCACATGCAGTTATGATGATGTTAAGTGCAGTCACTGTTGCCTCACCTCTGGAATTCAGCTGCGTGGTTTCTTGTTGTACATCGTTAAACCAAGGCTTCAATGAGCCCAAGGGATGAGACTCCAAACTGAGCTTCAGTGAGCAGGTTGGTGCTGAGGAAGGGCTGCTTGATCCCACTGTAGGTGACAGCTTCTATCCCGTTATTAATGATAGAGATGAGAGCAATGGGGAAGTCATTGATTGTCTGGTTTGTCTGTGTGTGTACAGGACACACCCAGATAGTTTCCCACATTGACAGGTCTATGCCAGTTTTGTATCCCAGCAGGAAAAGCATGAATGGAATGTTATCAGGGCCCACAGCCTTTGCATTCTCCAATCCCTCCAGCCGTTTGGAATTACCACACACTGTGAATCGAATTAGCTGAAGACTGCCACCTGGAGGAGACTAAAATAGATCATCCTATCGATACTTCTGTCTGAACATTGTTGTGGCCGTTTCAGCCTTAGCTTTTCTATTGTTGTGTCGGGCTCTTCCACCATTGAGGAAGATGATATGTGGGGATCCTCCTCCTCTAGTGAGTTGGTTGATTGACACCACCATTCAACCTGACTGCATGTAATAGGATTGCGGAGATTAGGTCAGATTTGTTGGTTAGATCTGTCTGTCATTAGCTGTTTATGCTATTTGGTGAGTATGTGGTCCTGTTTGGTAACATCACCTCATTGTGAGGTGGACCTGGTGCTGCCCTTGCTCCATTGAACAAGGGTTTATCCCCATGCCTGATGGTCAGGGTAAAGTGCAGCATATGCCAGGCAGTGACAGTGAGAATTGTGCAGCATTAAAATTTCGCTGCTGATGACCCGAATCACCTCACACAGGCCAGTGCTGAGTTCTGAAAATGTGTTGCTGGTTAATGTACAGCAGGTTAGGCAGCATCCAAGGAACAGGAAATTCGATGTTTCGGGCCAGAGCCCTTCATCAGGAATGTGTGCTCATGTGTGTGTGTGTACACACACACACACACACACAGTAAAAGTTGGAGTTTGTATTCAGAAATACTGTATACGGTAATCACTGTTCCCAATGTGGTAATCGATTAATGTCAAGTATGTTTCTCACTGTCAGTCGTTCCCTCCCCACCCGGTGAAGAACCAATCTCGCAGCTATGTTCTTTTGGATTGACCATCTCGATCAGCAATGCTGCTGCTGAGCCACCCCCCAACCCGGTTGTGGGTTTGAATGGCCCACCCAGTAGACATTTTCCAGCTCATACACTCTGTCAGTGCGTCCTCCAAGTGTTGTTCAATGTAGAGAGACACTGATTCATCAGCTGAGGGAAGGGAGTCAGCAGGAGGTTACCATGTCACTGTTTGATCTGACACTGTGAGACTTCATTATACCACATTGTTGCTTGAGGAGTCTGTTGAACGTCTGTCCTCCATCAACACTTCGTCCCAACATGATAGGAAGGAGGAATTTCCAGTGTCTGCAGGGCTTTTAATTTTTTGTCACTAACAATCGAAGGGTCTCTTCTGTGCGGTATGACAGTCACCCTTTAACTCTTGTGAGTGGACAGTCCAAGGTCTCACTCCTTCTTCAGTTCCACCAAATGCCTTGTCTATTCCACAGATTTCTACAATATTTTCCTTTATTAAGACATTGCATAATTCCGTTTTTAAACTATATATGTTTGTCTCTATCTTTCCCTATCATCTCCTCCAGCCGCTACATCCATTTGTATCTCAGTAACCTTCCGTATCACTACAATATTTATCTCATACTCCAGCCCCATCTATCATTGTGAATTCCGCCAGCCCCTACACCCCTCCCCATCTCTCTAACCTCCAGATGCTTCACCTTTCTCCATATCCTGTGAATGAATTTAAAAATATCTCACTAACCTATTGTAGCATGCACAGGCCAAACTATCTCTGCAATATCACTCGCCTTGCTTTCCCATTTCTGTAACATCTCTGGTCATGCTTTCTTTTAATTGTGATATCTCCAGCCTTGCTTTCCTACATCTGTAACATCTCCAGTCCAGCTTTCCTATCTCTATAACATCTCCAGCCTCACTTTCGTATCTCCATGACATCTCCAACGTTGCCTTCCTTTCTCTGTAACATCTCCAGCCTTGCTTTCCTACCTCGGTAACATCTCCAGCCTTGCTTTCCTATCTCTATAACATCTCCACCCTCGCTTCCATATCTCCATGACATCTCCGGCCTTGCTTTCGTTCACACCTCAGTGAATTGTTTTTTTACATATCTCAGTGAATTGGTTATATATCTGCTCCTGTATTTTCATCTTTCTCTATAAAATATCTCCAGCAGTGTGTTTGTCATCATTTGGACCCTAACCTTGACCCATAAAGCCTCATCTGTAGACACGTCCAAGGTATGGTCCCTCCACACTGCAGTAACTGTTCCTTAATTAATAATGCAAAACCACCTCCTCTTCATCACCCTCTCCCGTCCTGCCTATAGCTCCAGTACAAGAGACTATTGAGTTTTAGCCCTGATCTCTCGAACACGTCTCTGAGATGGCAAAATGTTCCACCTCCACATATCAACTCATGCCATTATCACATCAGTCTGTCTGATAATACTGCCAGTATAAACGTAAGCTGGAATATAACACCTGGAATACTCTGTCCCTCAGAGTTCTTCAATCATTCGTTATTTGTTATCAGGCTGCCCAAACCACGAAGCAAAAATATTTGAATAAATATTTGTTGAGTTGTCATTTCTTTTAAAAATAAATGTATTCATCAAGTACAACTTTCCAGAACTGAGCATTGTTAAACTACAGCTTTATAGAGGTAAGCATTACTCTCGGTATTCTTAAACTCAATTCCCCTGATAACGAAAGACATCATACAATACAGCTTCTTAACAATCCTGCCAGCTTGGTTGGCAACTTTGCGGGATCTATGGACATGGACCACAATGTCCCTCTGTTCCTCCCCATTGCCAAGAATTCTGCCTTTAACCCTATATTCTGTATGCAAATACAATATTCCAAAATAAATCACTTAACACTTTTTAAGGTTGAACTCTATCTGCCACTTATCAGTCCAGCTCTCCATCCTGTCAATGTCCTGTTGCAACCTACAACAGTCCTCCTCACTATCCACAACTCCATCAACCTTCATGTCATCAGCCAACGTAACCCACCATTCTACTTCCTCATCAAAGTCATTGATAACAATCACAAAGAGCACTGCTGCCTCACAGCGCCTGAGACCCGGGTTCAATTCCCGACTCAGGCGACTGACTGTGTGGAGTTTGCACGTTCTCCCCGTGTCTGTGTGGGTTTCCTCCGGGTGCTCCGGTTTCCTCCCACATTCCAAAGATGTGCGGGTCAGGTGAATTGGCCATGCTAAATTGCCCGTAGTGTTATGGAGGGGTATGGGTAGGTTGCGCTTCGGCGGGTCGGTGTGGACTTGTTGGGCCGAAGGGCCTGTTTCCACACTGTAAGTCTAATCTCATCATCATCTAAGCACAGGCCACAGAGCCAATACCTGTGGAACACCACTGGTCACTGAGCTCCAGGCTGAATACTTTCCATCTGGTACCACCTTCTGTCTTCTATGGGCCAGCCAAGTCCATATCCAGACAGCCACATTTCTCTGCATTCCATGTTTCCTTACCTTCTGAATGAGCCTACAATGGAGAACCTTATCAAACACCTTTCTGAAATTCGTGTTCACCACATCTACTGGTCTACCTTCATCACCGTGTTTTTTCACACGTTCAAAGAATTCAATAAGGTTTGTGAGGAATGACCTGTTCCTCACAAAGCCATGCTGACCATCTTTAATCAAACTATCGTTTTCTAAATAAATGTAAATCCAGTGTCTCAGAATCGTCTCCAATACTTTGCCTACGACTGATGGAAGACTGACTGTTCTACCATACCTATTTCCTTCCCTGAACAAGGGAATAACATTTGCCACCCTCCAATCATCTGGTACTACTCTAGTGGACAGTGAAGACACAAAACTCATCACCAAAGGCACATCAATCTCGTTCATCACTTCTTGGAGTAACCTCGTGTATACCCCATCTAGCCCAGGGGATTTATCTATCCTTATGTGTTTACTTCAATCAGTCTGTACTTCCCCTCAACTTGTCTACACTCTGTCCAACCAATTGATTTACTGCTTTCATTTTCAGTGCTATACGCAGTGCTTCCTTCCTGAGTAAGTACAGTTCCCAATGTCCTGCGAATCATGGAATCTAAAAAAAAGTACCAATGTCTTTTTAATAAAGAGCACATGCCCGAACTATCGACTGTCCTGCTTGTCAGATGCTGCCTGTCGTGCTGTGCTTTTCCCACACCTCACACTTCGACTCTAATTTCCATCAAATGCAGTCCTTACTTTCTCTATTACTGAGGGCTGTCTCCTCTGCACACTAAGTGGGGAACTAAGCATCAGAAGCTCATAGTATGTGGAGCTGACTGTTACAGTTATATCTCAACGGTATAATGGTAGAACATATTGGGTGGTGGTGGAGGGTTGTTTTTCAGATTGGAGGCATGTGACCAGTGCTGGGTCCACTACTTTTTGTCATTTATATAAATGATTTGCATGTGAGTATAAGAGGTATAGTTAGTAAATTTGCTGATGACACCAAAATTGGAGGTGTAGTGGACAGCGAAGAAGATTACCTCAGATCACAACGGGATCATGATCGGATGGGCTATGCGCGGATAAGTGGCAGATGGAGTTTAATTTAGATAAATGCGAGATGCTGCATTTTGGGAAAACAAATCTTAGCAGGTGTTACACTCTTAATGGTGAGCTCCATGGGTGTGTTGCTGAACAAAGACACCTTGGGGTGCAGGTTCGTTGTTCTTTGAAAGTGGAGCCACAGGTAGATAAGTTAGTGAAGAAGGCATTTGTTATGCTTTCCTTTATTGTTCAGAGCATTGAGTACAAGCGTTGGGAGGTTGTGTTGCAGTACATTTGTTCGGCCACTTTTTGAATATTGTGGGCAATTCTGGTCTCTTTCCTATCAGTAGGGTGTGGTGAAACATGAAAGGGTTCTGAATTGATTTACAAGCATGTGGCCAGGGTTGGAGGGTTTGAGATATAACTGGAAGTTGGTTAGGCTGGGGCTGTTTTCTCTGGAAAGTTAGAGACTGAGCAGTGACCTTATATACGTTTATAAAATCATGAGCTGCATGGATGGGGAAATAGACAAGGTATTTTCCTTGGTGTGGTGGAGTCCAGAACTAGAGGGCGTAGGTTTAGGTTGGGAATGGAAAAATAGAAAAGAGACGTAAGGGGCACCTTTTTCACACAGAGGGTGGTATGTGTATGAAATGAGCTGACAGAGGAAGTGGTGGAGGTTAGTATAATTGCAACATTTAGAAGGCGTCTGGATGGCTATATGAATAGAAAGAGTTTGGAGGGACATGGGCTGACTGCTGGCAGGTGGGACTAGATTGGGTTGGGATATCTGGTCGGCATGGACGAGTTGGACCGAAGGGTCTGTTTCCATGCTGTACATCTCTTTGACCCTGTGAATGCCACCACCCTCTGCCTAAAGAACGCCCCACATATATCTGTCCTAAACATTTCCCCTCTCACGTTGAACTCATGACCCCTTGTAATTGAGTTCTAAAATCCGAGAAAAAGCTTCCTGTTATCCACCCTGTCTATATCTCTCTGGATTTTGTAGACCTCAATCATATCCCCCGTCAATCTTAATGATGAAAATAGTCTTAATCTACTCAATCTTTCTTCACAACCAGCACCGTCCTTCTCAGGCAACATCGTGGTGAACCTAGTCTGCACTCTATTCAAAGCATCCACATACTTTTGGTAATGTGGTGACCAGAACTATATGCAATATTCCAAATGCGGCCAAACCAAAGTCCTATCCAACTGTAACATGATCTGCCAACGCTTGTTCTCAACACCTAATCCAATGAAGGGAAGCATGCCGTATGCCACCTTGACCACTTTACTGACCTGCATTGTCACCTTCAGGAAACAATGGAACTGAACACTCAGATCTCGCTGTACGTCAATTTTCCCCAGGATGTTTCCGTTTTCTGTATAGTTTGCTCTTGAACTAGATGTTCCAAAATGCATCACCTCGCATTTGCACAGATTGAACTCCATCTGCCATTTCTGTGCCCATCTCTCCAATCTATGTATATTCTGCTGTACTATCTGACAGCCCCCTTCACTATCTGCTGCTACACCATACTTGGTGTCATCTGCAAACTTGTTAATCAGGCAACCGATACCTTCTTCCAAATCCATGATATATATCGCAAACAGTGGTCCCAGCACAGATCGCTGTTGTACACCACTGGGCATTGGTCTCCATTATGAGAAATCACCTTCTGTTACTCCTCTCTGTCTCCTGTTGCCCAGCCAGTTCTCTATCCATCTAGATAGAACGCCTGGAGACTTCACCTTCTCCATCAGCCGACCATGGGGAACCTAATAAAATACCTTACTCAAGTCCCTCAGTATCTTCTTCAGCAGCTTCCCTACCACTGATCTCAGGCTCATCGGTCTATAATTACCTGAATTATCCCCGCTATCCTTCTTAAACAAGGGGGCAACATTAGCATTTCTCCAGTCCTCTGGAATTTTATTGATTTTTTTTCGAGGAGGTCGTTTATATGTTTTCTTTTTCAGCAATAACTTTGACAAAGCCTCACGTGCGAAACTGATTAAGAAAGTTCAATCTCATGGTGTCAAGGGTAAATTGGTAAGTGACTTTCAAATTGTCTTAGAGGCAGGAGAAGGACAGTGGTGGGAGAAGGCTGTTTGTGTGTCTGGAGATCGGTAACCCCTAGTGTACCAGGTATCAATGCTGTATCCTTTTTTATTTTTGGTATTCATAAATGATGTAGATGTGAATGTGGAGGAGGTAGGGAGAGTGTGATAAATAAGTGTATTTTTGACACAAAGATTGGCCGGGTGGTTGGCAGTGAGGGGGAAGCCCTTATGTTACAGGAAGATAAAGATCGAATGGTCAGATGGACAGATCAATGGCTGATGGAATGCAACACTGATAAATATGAGGTGATGAACTTTGGAGGAAGGAACGAGACAGGGGAGTACTCAATGATCGGCAGGACATTAGGAATCTCAGAGGGTGCTTCTCCACACATCCCAGAATGTGACTGGTCAAGAAGCATTGGGAATAGTAAATAGCCTTTACTCATCGAGGCATAGATTATTAGAGCTATACAGGATTTTGGTTCGGCCAAGATAGAATATTGTGTTGAGTTCTGGGAGCCATATTCCAGGAAGGATGTGATTGTACTGGAGGGGATGCAGAGGAGTTCCACTGGGATGTTCCCTGGGATGGAGCATATCAGTTATGGAGAGAATCTGGAAAACCTCGGGTTGTTTACTTTGGAGAAGAAAAGGCGATGGGGGGAAGTGATTCAGAAGGATAAGAGAACAAGGGGTATAGACAGGGTAGATAGACAACAGTTCCTTTTAGGCAGAGGCTGAGAAACAAGACCGCAGACTTTTAAAGGTTTGAGGATTAGAGAGGATTTGAGGATTGCTTTTCACACAGAGTGTGTTGGGTTCTGGAATATACTTCCTGAGAGGGGAGTTGTTGTGGTAACCACATAACAGCTAAATAGGACTTGGACGAGCTTTTGAAGAATCATAACATTCCTGACAAAAGGCCTCATGTAGGAGATTAAGACGAGTGTAGACTGTGTCATATTTCTGCTGGTACAAAGACTGTACTCATGTGATTGTATGGTGTGGACATAAATTGATGGGTTTCTGAAGGAAGTATTATCAAGAATTATAAGGGTGAACTGTCAATGGAAAATGTTAGAGAACACGTGTGCAGTTTCGTTACAGTCTGACCCCAGAGGAAGGCGAACAGAGAACAGGGCAAGAGCAGAACTATGAAGCAACTACTTCAGTTCAGTCTTCACAGAAGAAAACAAATCAAACAAATCAAATCTTCCCAGCAAGACTGGAAACCTCAGTCAAGAATAAATAAATGCTTTGGAGAAATTATTGGGACTGAAAGTATGGTTGAATTTAGCATACAGGTGGAAGGTGAGAAGGTCAAGTCCAATTCCAGGGTCCTGTGCTTAAACAAAGTAGACAACAACAGGATGAGGGAGGAGTTGGCTGAAGTTGACTGGAAGCAAATGCTTTACAATGGAACCATTTTTCCAAGTGCTCAGCAACAGTGAAATGGACGGAAGGTAGGAAAAGTGTAATCTGCCATGGATGTCTCACAAAATAGGGAGGTTATCAATTTGGGTGGCATGGTGGCATAGTGGTTTGCACTGCTGCCTCACAGCACCAGAGACCTGGGTTCAATTCCTGCCTTAGTCAACTGTGTGGAGCTTGCACATTCTCCCCGTTTCTACATGGGTTTCCTCCGATTGCTCCGATTTCCTCACACAGTCCAAAAATGTGTAGGTTCGGTGAGTTGGCCATGCTGAATTGCCCATAGTGTTAAGTGCATTAGTCAGAGAGAATGAGTCTGAGTGGGTTGCTCTTCAGAGGGTCGGTGTGAATTGTTGGACAGAAGGACCTGTTTCCACACTGTAAGCAATCTAATTTTTAAAAAAAACTTGAAGGAAATGGCATAAATAATGGCAAAGACCAGTGGGAAACTAGAAGATTGGGAAAAAATTAAAGGTCAAAAAAGAGCAACAAAAAAAGCTATGAAGAAACATTAGTTAGATTATGAGTGTAAGCTAGGTCAGAATATAAAGATAGATAGCAAAAGCTTCTATAAGTATATCAAATGAAAACAGTGGCTAAGCTAAGTATTGGTCCATTAGTGGGTGAGAAGGGATATTCAGTAATGGGATATGAGGAAATAACCGAGGAATTGAACAGATATTTAGTCGGTCTTCACAATGAAGGACACTAATAACATGTCAGTAAATGTCAAAGGGAGGAAGGTAGTTGAGGACCTGGAAACAACCATTCCCATGAGCAAGATAATGTTGGGCAAGCTAACGGATCTAAGGTTAGGTAAGTCTCCTGGCCCTGATGGAATGTATCCCAGGGTACTAACAGAAGTGGTGGGAGAAATAGCAAATGCATTTGTGGACTTTTTTTCTAAAATCATTGGACTCTGGACTCTGATGCAGTTCCAGCAGATTGGAAAACAGGAAATCGGACACCACTGTTTAAATAGGGAAGTAGGAAAAAGTGGTGAATTAAAGACCGGTTAACCGGGGAAAATACTTTGATCTGTAATCAAGGTATAAATAGCACGAACCTAGATAGAAATTGTCCCGTTGGACAGATACAGCATCAGTTCATGAAAGGCAGAACATGCTTAACAAATTTACTGGAAATCTATGAATACATAATGAACACGGGGACTCAGTACATGTGGTGTACTGAGATTTACAAAAGGCATTCGACACAGTGCCGCCAAAAATAAATGCTGCAAAAGGTAATGGTACGTGGCATAACGGGTAATGCATTAACATGCATAGAGGATTGGTTAACTAACAGGAAGCAACGCGTGGGAATAAATGAGTGCATTTATGGTTGTGGTGTGCCTCTGGGATCAGTCCTGGGACCGCAATTATTCACAGCTTACATAGACGATTTGGAGTTGGGGATCACTGTAGTGTCTCAATGATTACAGATGATATTAAAATGAGTGGCAGAGCAAAGTGTGCAGAGGACTGATAAACTTTACAACGGGGCGTAAATAGTTTAAGTGAGTGGGCAAAGGTCTGGCAGATGGAGTACAATTATAATTAATGTGAAGTCATCCATTTTGATTAGGAATACTAGTAAAAAAGACTATTATTTACATAGTAAAAATGCGGCATGTGTCTGTGCTGAGGGACCTGGGTGTCCTTGTGCATGATTCGCAGAATTTGTCTGCAGTTGCAACAAATACTTATCAAGGAGAATGGAATTGTGTCCTTCATTGCTAAAGGGTTTGGGTTATAACTCAGCGAGATTATGTTGCAGCTGTACAGGGTGCTGAGGAGTCCACACCTGCAATACTGTGTGCAGTTTTGGTCTCCCTTTTGAGAAAGGATGGACTGGCACGACAATGGATGCAGAGGAGGTTCACTAGGTTGGTTCCGGAGTTGAGGCAGTTGTCTTATGAGGAGAGACTGAGTGGACTGGAATTATATATTGATTGGAATTTGAAATAATGAGAGGAAATCTCATAGAAACATATGTGACTAAGAAGTGATTAGATAAGATATAAATAGAGAGGATGTTTCCAGTAGCAGGTGAAACTAGGACAAGACGGCAAAGTCACAAATTTATGTGGAGCAGATATAGGACTGAATTGAGAAGGAACTTCTTGACCAAGAAGGTTGTGAATCTGTGGAATTCCCTGCCCCGTGAAATAGTTGAGGCTTTGTCATTGAATGTTTTTGAAGCTCAGGTAGATTTTTTTTTGCGCAGTAAAAGAACGAAGGATTATGGTGAGCGGGCGGGTAAGTGGAGCTGAGGCCATGAAATGATCAGCCATGATCTTATTAATGCTTCGAGTTCTTATGTGATGGGTCAACATGAAATGAGAATCATATTTGATCAACTGACTGGTTGATACATATGGAGAAGCAATGGATGCAAAACATTTGGATTTTTAGCAAGATCGTGGTACAGATTGTGGCCTAGTGTGCAAAGCCAAATGTTACAGGATTGGGGCTAAAATATGAACATGGTTTTATAATAAGTGAGCTGACAGGAAACAGTGAACAGAAATAAAACAGTATGTTTTGAAGTGGAAGGATCATGGCTTGTCACGGGGATCGGTGCTTGGGCCTCAGCTGTTCCCAATGCATGTCAAACATTTAATAGAGGGAATCAAATGCAATACTCCCAAGTCTACTGCAAGCACTAAATGAAGTCTGATTGTGAATGGCTGAGGAAAATGTAAAAAGCTCCAAGGTGATTGATACAAGTGAAGTGAATGAGCAAATACGTGGCAGATGGAGAGCAATGGGGGTGGATGTGACGGTGTGTACTTTGGTGGGAACAACAGAACAGCAACCTATCATTTGAAAAGGGATTATTTGAAACATGTTGATCTTTAAAGGGATTTATGTTCTGTTTTTGTTTCCTCTGTGGAAACCTCCGAGGTCCATGCAAGGCAGTGAATTCTGACCCCAGAAATCAATTCTGGGAATGGCATTGGCACGCTGACCAGTGTACACAGACCCACAGTGCACAGGTAGCAATAATATTGAAAAGGATCTGGACCGCCTTGTACACCAGTCAGTGACAGTATTATTGCATGAAAAAAAGCAGTTAGGAAGCAGTTTGGGTTGATTGGACTGGGCCTGTATTCCATGGGCTTTATGAAAACGAGTGGAAATATCAATGAAATACAAAAAAAACCAACAGACAGGGTGAGACAGATTGGAAGCAGGGATGATAATTCCACTGAGCAGTTTGATACAATTGAGTCTATTATAGCATCCTTCCTGTAGCAGTGCGACAAGAATTGTACTCAGTACTCCAAAAGTGGCCTTAACATTCTCTTGTACAGCCATATCATGATGTTCCAATTCCAATAGTCAATGCTCTGACTGATGAAGGTAAGCGTACCTATTGCCTTCTTCACCGCCCTGTCTACCTGCGACTCCACTTTCAAGGAACTATGTACATACATCCTGGGTCTCCCTGTTCGAATGCACTTCAGTATATCCTACTGCCACCTGTATAAATCCTGCCCTAATCTGTCTAAGAAAATGCAACACCTCACATTTATCTGCATGAAGCTCTGCCTGCCAATCCTCAGCACACTTTCCCAGTTGATCACGATCTCATTGTTCTCTAAGATAACCTTCTTCACTGTCCACTATTAACACCGATTTTGGGGGTTTTGTCTTCGAACTTACTATCCATGGTTCCTATATTCTCATCCTAACCATTTACAAAAACAATGAACAGCAGCAGGCTGGTCCTTGTGGCACACCACTAGTCACAGTCCTCAATTTGAACAACACATCTCTCCCAGCACTATTTACTATCTAGTGTCAAATCAATTTTGTATCTAATTGGCTAGATCTCCCTGATTGCCTGCGATATTACATTATTAACCAGGCTACCATGGGGAACCTTGTTGGGTCTCACTAAGGTCCATGTAGACAAGGTTTGCGATTTTACCTTCACCTCTTCAAAAACTGAAATCTCGTTTGTGAGACATGGATTCCCAGACACAAAGCCGTGATGAATATCCATAATCAGTCCTTGCCTTTCCAAATGCTTGTAAATCCTGCCTCTTGGAATCTCCTACGAATACTTACCTACCCTTGACATCAAACTCACTGGTCTGTAGTTCCCTGGGATTTCCTTGCAGCTTTGCTGCACATAATGTAGCAACATTTGCTGACTTCCTGTCCTCCAGCACCTCAACTGTTGCTGTCAATGATACACAAAATAAATTCAACAGAACTGCACATTTCGTAAGTCAGAAACTAAGACAGAAATGTGCTGGCAAAGCTCCGCGGGTCTGCTAGCATGTGTGCAGAGAAATCAGAATTACTGTGTTAAAACACGGGGTAAACACCTCCTCGCCCACCAACGCCGCCCCCCCCCCCACACAACCCACGCGCTAATTTAAACTTGCAGCACAGTAAAGATTTAACCCGTGCTGTAATCTAAAAATTCTGAAGGCCAAGAACTATCCTAAAGGTCACTATTTAAAGTAAAGATTTACAACTTAAAAAAAAAAATCTACGAGAGAATATTTAACAAACATCTGTTTGCAACTTCTTTCTCTGACCTATCTTTTACTTTCTCTTCTACAATACTGGTACGATAAAACTCCCCAATTAAAATTGACCAAAACATTCAAATTTCTGCACCATCCAGAATTCGAAACTTCTCTTTGTAACCTCCTCTATCTTTTCTTCTCGTTAGAGTTTCAGTTTCACAGGTCATTGATAAATAAAGGTACATTTCGGAGAGCTATTCTCCGGTCAGTCTGCAGATGGTAGTGGAGTACCAGTTCTCCCGCAACTGATCATTTTGTTTGGCATCATACCCCAAAGCATCGGGTCATTTCATTCTTTTTAATATTGTCAAAATGCAAAATTCAAACTCGAACGTAGTTTAGTTTCTTGGGACATAATTTAAACTGATTGATCGAATTTGATTTTATTGTTGTCTCATAACAACCCAGGTACTGCCAGTTGCTGGACCAAATGTTACATTGTAAATTTTCCAGAACTCATTGAGCTCGTAAATCCTTCAGCTCTCTTACAGATGCAGTATACTTTACACGTTCATAACACCTACCCTCTCAAAAACGAACCATTATATTGAAAACACGGTCTCATTTGTTTTTCTCTTTTTTAAACACATTACCATAACATACAAGTAACTTAAAATCTAAGTTCACCTTAACTTCTTCCCATATACCTATATTTAACATTAGGTAAACTTTAAGCTTTATCAGTTAAATATGTGAGAAAACATCTGCGATTACATTCTTATGACACACTTCATGTACAATTTTTAAATTAAAAGACTGTAACATCAGACTCCAATGAAATAGTCTTTAAAGCGTTCAAAGAATGTAAGCAGACTAGGATCCACATGCACAACCGTCTCCAACGCGCTGTTCGTGAATGCACATTAACGTGTCATAAGGCTAGTTCCAAACTCAATAGTTCTTTCTCAATCGTGGAATATTTTCTCTGGTGGATGTCGAGTTTCTTTGAAAAGGACAATCCAATCTCATCGTCCTGTAGCAGTATAGCTCCAACTCCTATGTCACTAGCGTCGATGGCAACTTTGAAAACTTTCAAAACGTTTGGTGTAGCTGAAACTGGTTTGGTGGTCAATATTTCTTTTTAATTGTTGAATGCCTCCTGGCATTGTTCTGTCCACCAAGACTTTGTGTTCTTCTTCAGCAAGTCGCTTAAAGGTGCCACTACACTGCTGACGGTTGGAACAAACTTCCGATGGAATCCATCGATTCTTAAGAATGAAAGTACCGTTTTCTTCGAGGTTGATCGTGAAAATTCCTCGGTGGCTTTTGTCTTTGCGTTCCATGGGGTCAACCTTCCATGACTGATATTTTGTCCCAAGAACATCACGTCTGCTTTCGCGATTTCAGTTTTGTTTAACTTTATCACCAGTTTTTTTTTCTCGTATTCATTCAAAGAGCTCTGCCAACTGTACCAAATGATCTTTCCAGGTCTTAGTAAAAACCACTACATCGTCCAAATGGTCTGCATAGTTTATTAACCAAGTCACAACTCTGTTCATGACTCTTTGGATGCGTTCTTCATTCCAAACGGCATCACTTCGAATTGATACAGTCCATTTGGCGTTACAATTCAGAAACTGTCTCAGATAAAGGTACTTGCCATTAACCACGCATTATGTCCAACTTGGTGATGTAAGTGACTTGTCCCACTTTCTAGATACAGTCCTCCAATGTCAGTATTGGATATAAGTCTGATTTTGTCACAGTATTGACTTTCCAATATTCAAAGCTAAATCATTGAGTCGCATCCGGTTTTGGAAAGAGAATGATTGGCGAGCTCCACTTGCTCTGGCTTGGTTCAATGACGTCCTCATTGAGAATTGCCTCCACCTCCTTCTGGACCTGTCTGGCTTTGAGATGATTAAGCCGATCGTGTTGTTTTATCGGAACAGTATTTCATATGTCTACTTCAGGTACAATGACGTTAGCTCTCCCCATATGATTCTTACATCTGTCCGCATATTGCAATAACAAACTTTTCAACTGCGTACTATGCTCTCGAGACAGATAGTTTACTAACCTATCCTACTGCTCAAGGACTTCTACATTTTAAAAATATTTTGAGCCACATCAAAATTCACAACGTTTGGAATTGTTTCCTCACTCTGTCAGCCAGTAACTAACACCTGCTTCTCCAATTATTTCTCTCCTCTACTTTTCAGAATGGCACACTCATTTATCAGCCACATAAAGGGGTCTTCGAATGTGGGAATTGGCAACAGAGGCACTGCTTTCATTACTGCCTGTGGCCTACCTATTATTTGGCATGCATGACATGTATGCCAAAATGTTACCACATCTTTGTGCATTCCAGGTCAATAAAAATGTTTTTGTTCCTTAGCCTGAGTGTTTCGTACCCCTCGGTGACCTCCCACAGGTAGTTCACGTGCTACCCACAACACTTCTTGTCTCTATGCTACCGGCAATACAATCTGGTGCTTTTCAGCACATTCTCCTCTCCACTAACCTGCCATAGTCTCCATTTCCATCTAAGGATTCTAAACTTCTGATAATAACCCTCAGGAATATCTCCGCCTCTCTTTCAGAGTACACATCAACGTATATATCTTTTATTATCTTGCCTGTCTTTTGCAAATTCCTTCGCCTTTCAAGACTAAAGATCTCTGTCTGTTCAGGGTTTCCCTGCAACATTATGTTAGACAGGGTATCAGCTAACTGAACCTTAACTCCTTCATCATTCTTTTTAGTTTGTGCTTCATGCTGTGACTTATGATATTGGGATCTGGTTTCTGGACAGTCTGGGAAAATACTAGGATGGTTCTGTTTTAATTCCTCAGTTTATTGGTCTTCCTTGGGCTTCTACACAACAAGAGGTTTCGCTTCCAACTTGGGCCCTGCTAAATCGTTCCCGAGAATAAACTGGATTCCTAGAAATGACATTCTGTCAGTCACTCCCACGGTTACTTCCCCAAACTTGAGTCTGCACTCCAACCTGATCTTATGTAGTGGAAAACTAAATTTCTGTCCAACTATCCCACAAATTACGACAGTCTCGGGTAACAGCTCAGAAAGACTGCAAATTTGCTCATTCTTTTACTATTTTTACTATTAGAAACTGGTTAGATCATGCATCTCTCAAAATTCTAACTTCTCCTTCTCCTCCTTTCTGAGTAAACTTTACTCACAGAGGCGAATTCTTTATGGAGATCAGGTACGAACTCCATTCCCAGCGTCTGCCTAGGCTGTGCCCTATCGTGCAGCTCCTCGGCTTTTGTTGGCACTTCCTTTAATACACTTACTAATGCCACTGGCTTAGTTTCTTTTACCACATCTTCTCCCATAGTGCATTTCTTAACAACTTGCACTGTGACCTTATGTATCCCACCTTATAGCAGTGAAGCACCTTTTCCCAGTGCCTTTCTAAAACCACCGGCACTGTAACTTTCTGTGTCCCACTCTAATGCAGTGAAAGCACCTAATGCCTTTCACCTCCTTTACATACTCTTGGGAATCGTCTTTAACCTGTGCTAAACTCTTATTCTCTTCTATTTCTTTCATAGTGCAGCATCTCCACTTCTCCCAAATTCGATCCTTGACAGGACGAAATTCTGGCTGGAAGCTTGTCGTACGCAGCAACATGTATTCATCTGATAGTTCTTCTGCCCTTAATTTCTGAACTTTCTGTTCCTCCACGTGAATTCTTATCTCTGTAAGTGATTTTTTTTTCAAATCCTTCAGCAGAATAATCTCCATTAGAGCCTCTTAGGTCATATCTATCTTTAAAGCAAGCATCCATCTGTCAAAAAGCCTATGTTTAATTATTTCAAATTCAAAATAAGACTGACCTGATTACTTCTTTATGTTTCTGTACTGCTGACTATATGATTCTGGTACCCATTCGTGAGCACTTAAATTACCTTGTTTGACGTCTTGAGAATCTCTTGACCCCTCATCTGACAGCGGAGAAAATACCTCACTAGCCCTGCCCACCAGTTTAGTCCGAAATAGCATTACCCATAAATGCCTAGCCAATTCTTCAAATGAGATATACAAGGCTTCAACATCTTTCTGATTAAAATGTTCCAGAGTATTGACAAAGTTGCATACAACAATACCATCACTTTTAATCTCCATCTTTTTAATGTGTCTTATGCTGACTCAATCGCAACTTCTCAAGTTCAAATTCTCTCTCTTTTTGGTCAGCTAAGAACCTTCCCCTTCTCTATTTTTTCTTTCTCTCTCTGTGTCTTCTGTCTTGCTTTCTGTTTCTTCTCTCTCGCTTTTTCTCTCCCTTTGTTTATCTTTAAACTGTATTTTCCTCAACTGGAATTTAAGTTTTTTTTTTCTCACTCCACTGCACTTGTCTGTCACACCTTAGTGTTTGAGAAATTTCCGGAAAATTTCAGATTTACATTTGTCCTTGGTTAAATCCAAATCTAACTTCTTTGCTAGAGCTAAAAGTCTGGCCTTTATCTTTCCTTCTAAGATTTCGTGGCAAATTTGAGTCATCTTCAACCCCCTCAACATTTTTAGCTGTTTCTCTAACTTTTAATTTAAACAAACACAAGTCATCGGAATTAAACAAGTTGTCTCACTGACGTTTTATTTAAAGATCTCAGACACGAACGTGCAAATGTTTAAACATACTTTGTTTTCTTGTCATCCCTCAAATCCATTCAAATCTGCTCAAATCTCAGACTGGGTCTGTCTAAACCTGTTCATATCGTGGACGAAAGCCCCCAAGCTGTTACGACACATTGTTAACCACTCTCCTAATTTAAACCAGCCACACAGAAAAAGTTCACCTCATGCCATAATCTGTTAAATTTCGAGACACAAAGATCCATTTACAGAGGTCACCATTTAAAGTAAAATTAACAATTTTGTTACTTAAGTCCAACAGAGAATAATAAAACAAACAAATATTTAGAACTCCCTTTGGTAAAACGTATCTTTGACCTTCTCATCTGCAATACTGGTCCGATAAAACAAAACAAAAGGTTTACAAAAAAAATTATCTCTTTTCAAAACCAGTCAGCTTTGTCAATTCTTTGTAGACTTTCCTCTGTAGAGTTTTCTCTCGGTTGGAATCGATGTTCTGCTGTACAAACCTCTTATGGACAGGTACTTTTCAGAAAGACCTTCAGCTGGCACTCTATCTTTCTTGACGTCCTTGCCAGTTCTCCCCATAAATGTTCAAAATGCCCAGTTTTATACCTCTAAATATCGGACCATTTCATTGATTTTGAAGGCATCAAGTATTTCAAACTCAATTTGATTTCAGTGTGTTGGGGCAAAATTTAAACTGGCCGAATTTGAATTGGTTTTTGTTTCGTGGCAACTCAGCTATTGGTTTCACAGTCAAATGTTACATTTAAGTTCTTTCAGAACACTTTGTGCCAGCTTCCAGTCTCTCTTAAATGTAACATATATCTCTACACCTTCTTAACAATTACTTTTATCTGCCCTGCATATCTTTCCATAAATTTGATCAACTTAGTAAGTTCACATAATAATTTTTTCTGTTCCAAAAGCCCCATTTTCTCTCATCCTTCCTTTACCTAAATCCTTCTTTGCAGTTATCATTCCAATTACTTATATTGTTCCTGCTATTCTTTGACAAAGAATTACATTGTGTGTATGTGTGTGTGTGTGCACGCTCTTGCATGTGTGTATGTGTGTGTATGTGTGTATGCATGTGTATATATGTGTGTGTGTATGCGTTTTGTGAATAATTCTCTGTAACTGGACTGAGACGAAAGAATGAGATGTTATCACATTCCCATATGAAAGATTAAATGTGCAACGTTTCTAAGCTTTCTGATATCAAAAAAGATGTAAAAACCTCCTTTATTCATAGACTGGGAAAAGGAACAAATGATGTTCATGGACAGAACAGCAGTAATGTAATGAACCTTTACAGGGATCATTGAACGACCAAATAATTAGTTTTCTCTTAAGAGTTTAAACTCAGCTTTTTTTATTTCAATTCTGTGTTGCACACGTTTTTATCAATATGCAATGAACATCGGCGACAAAACCATATGTTGCTGGAAATGCTCAGTAGTTCTGTCATTATTTCTTGTGAGAAAGCAGATTCAGCTTAATATAGAGAAATGGGTCTGGGTTGTTTGTGCTTTGCCAATAGTGTTCAGCGATATGCCGCTTAGGTGCATTAGTCAGGGGTAAATTTAGAGTAACAGTGTAGGAGAATGGGGTGGAAAGGGGTAATATACAAAGGGTCAGCGTGGACGTGCTATTTGAAATGGCCTGTTTTCCCACCGTATGGAGTCTAATTCTATGATTTCTTCATAAAAAGGGTGGTCGGTGCCAGGATCAAGAATGTCTCAGAGCATGCTCAGGACATAGTGAATTGAGAGGGTAACCAGCCAGCGGTCGTGGTTCACATTGACACCAGTGACATAGATAAGAAGAGTGAAAGGTTGAAAGATCCTGCAAAGAAAGTTAAGGAAGTTAGGAGTGAGTTCAAAAGCAGGATCTCCAGGATTATATTCTTGGGATTACTCCCCGGGCATTTGGAAGTGAGACAAGGAAGAGGTCGAGTTGAACATGAAGCAAAGCGTTAATTTGGGAGGACGGTTTCTGATTTGTGGATGATTCGGATCGCGTTCAGGGCAGGTGGGAACTGTACAAAAAGGAAGGTGTGCACTTTAATTGAAGCGGCCCCAACATCCTAGAAGGGAGGTTGATCATGCAGATTTAAGCTAATGATAGAGGAGGATGGGAACCAAAGCAACAGGTTGATAAAATGAGCAGAAAGTAAAGATTTGTCAAATAAACATACAGAACCATTTGAATGACCATGCTGAGGGAAGTAATTACAACAACTTTAAAAATGTGAGTGGAAAGTTGGAGTAAATGATAGACTCACTATTATCAGGGATCAATAAATAAGGATTGAGCGCCTGTGCACACAAGTACTAAAAGAAAAAGATAAATCCATAGAAATTATGTTAAAACGTTTTTTAACTAAATATGTGCAGTATTTGGAATAAAATAAATAAGCTGATAGCGCGAACAGGTATAAATAGGAACGGCATGGTGAGGATGACTGAAATGTGGTTACATGAAGGTCAGGACTGGGGTGTTAAATGTAGAAGGCTACTCAGTATTCAGACAAGAAGGAACAGTACATGGAGTGTCTGTATTCATTAAGGATTATGTCAAGGCTGTATCAAGAAATGATATTAGCACGTGGGACAAAACTAATGAATCAATCTGGTTTGAAATAAAACACATTGAAATGTAATTGGTAGTGGCATTTCTAGCCCACAAAATAACCCCCCCCCCGACAAATGACTTTCAAAGTCGGGAATAGAATGAAGCAGTAAACAACGATGGCTTGAGACTAGAGCACAAGAGCGATTATGGGAATGTGAGCATGCAAATTGACTGGATTAATCAGTTTGGGAAGGGGAGCCTCAAAGAGCGATTCGTCTATTATATGATGGTTGTTTCTTTGAATAACATGTAACGGAACCAACCTGAGAACTGGCTTTGGTATTACGTAATGAGGAAGGGGTGATAAATCATATTGTAGTACAGGATTATCTTAGAACGAGTGACCACAACATGTTGGAGTTTTACATTCAGACTGTAACAGAGAAGATAGAGTCACATAGGGGAGCTTTAGTGTTGAACAATGATAATTTTACTGGCCTGAGGAAAGGCTTGGCCTGAGTGGACTTGTCAAAAAGATTAAAGTGCAAGACATTTGAATAACAGTGGCAACTATTTAGGGAGATAGTCAAACACCCTCAATTAAAGTATAATCCTGAGTGGAAGAAGAATTGTAAAAAGGTGAAAAGCAATCCATGTCTTGAAAAAGAAGTCAACAATGACATGAAGGTTCTTGTCTGGTCGTATGATCGCTGAGTGCTAATCCAGATAATGTTCTGGGGACATGGGTTCAAATACTGCCACAGCAGATGGTGGAATTTAAATCAAATATGAACCTGGATTTAAGAATCTATTGGTGGTAATGAATCCATTGCTCATTGTTGGAAACACCCATACGTTTCATGAATGTCCTTTAGGACCGGAAAACACCATCCTTACCTGGTCGGACATACACGTGACTTCCAACCCATACAAATTTGGTTTACGCTTAACTGCCCTCTTGGCAATTAGGGACAGACAATGAGTGCTGTCCAACCAGTGACACGGTCATCCTTGAATGAATTAAAGAAAAGTACTTTACTTGTCAGCAAACGGCTACTAAAAACAAAATCAAAATGGCTTCGAAGGAAAAAGAGTAGAAAACTGAAGAAATAATAAAGAACACTTCTCTGAGTTGAAAAAAGGTAACAGAATGCTGAAAGTAAATGTTGGACTTTGAGAGGATGAAAATGGCGAGGTAATAATGGGAAAATCAGAAATGGCAGAGCTAAAACCAACACTTCCTGTTTTCACAGTGCAAGATAATTTATTTCCAAAATTGAAAACAGCAAAGGATCATGATGGAAGTACGATAACGAGGAAGAAGATATTAAATACATTGATGGGATTATAGGCAGGTCAGAGCCTCGGCCTGCAGTCTATCAAATTAAAGGAGGTAATAGCAGAGGTAGTGGATGTGTTAGTCAGGATATTCAAAAAATCATTGGATTTTGGAACGGTATGAAGTATTGGAAAAGTAATAACGTCCAAATAGGCAAAATTTCACAAACTATAGACCAGTGAGTTTAACCTCTGTAGTGGGGAAGTTTCTTCAGTCAACCATAAAGTAGGAAATCACTGAACACTTGGAAAAACAAAGATGAATTCAACATGTCAGCACGGTTTCCTGGTGGACAGGTTATGCCTGACATTCCTGCTGGAGTTCTTTGAGAAAGTAACCAACAAGCTGGAAATTGGGGAAGCAGCAAAAGCTGTACATCTGAACACCAGAAGGCATTTGATAAGGTGCTGCGTAAAGGACTGATCAAGCAGGTTAGATCGGAGGGGTTAAGGGTAGAGTATTGAATTGAATGGAGGATTTGCTGACTAACAGAAAGCAGAGCATTAGGATAAATGGTCTTTCTCTGGCGAACAGAAACGAGTGAGGATTCAGTTCTCAAACCTTAATTGTTTGCAATCTGCCCAAATGATCTGGAAGGAGACACAGAGTGTAGTAACAAAATTCACAGATGGTATTCAACTAGGTTTTCAAACAGGCTGTAATGAGGAGCTAAAATGTTTACAGATGAATACTGATAGGCTTAGAAAATGGGGCAGATTGCTATACCTGGCAGACGGTGTTTAATGTGGATAATTGCACAGTATAATTCCCTACCACCACTCCTAATTTCTATTTTCTTGTTTGGTCCATCTACAATTCTTTGAATTTTATTCACCGTTGGTGGCTGTGGTAACAGGGGTCGAGGGGTTTGGTTGAGGGAGATGCAGGTTGCTCTGTGTGTAGGGAACATGACGTCAGTGTGGAGAAAATTCCGCAGTCAGGCCTTGTTGATTACGACAGCAGGCCTGTCGTAGATGGCCTATCCCTGTTTATCCCGCCTGATGTTTAATTGCCTGGAGTAAACCGCATTAAAATATTGCAGTCAGACAGACAGTCCGTAATTAACATGCCCATTTCGTAATAAAGGTACGACCGACCATTTAGATCAGAAGTCAAGACTTGGCAATTCTTTTGAGATATAATGACTATTTAGTGCAACTGCAGGCTGGAACTGGATGATGGGACAACAAAACACGTCAGCATTTGTGCAACTTTATAGTTTCAATATTGAGTAAAAGTATTACATTATCAATTCTGTTCGAAAGTGTTCACAATCTATATGGTATGGAAAGTGCTTTGAATGTATTATAGGAGAATACAAACATTGAAAAGGTTAGAAGAGGAAAATGTGAAGCGGATATAAGTCTTTAAAAAGGTCTAGGCATGTGAAGGGAACGGGCAAATATTGATTTGTGGATCATAATTGGGAAAATGTGTCTGTGTTTGATCACATTGGCGAGTTGAATGGAAAAACAGAGCATTATTTCAGTGAATCGCTTGCAAAGCTGAGGCACAAGGAACAGGGAACCTGGATCACAAAACAAAACCTCTGCTTCACCATCACATTTTTCAGTAGGCAATATAAATCTTGAAATATTTTAAAACCAAATACATTTAGAAATAGGAAAGCTTTTCGACATTTTACAGATTAATGGTGAGGCCACTTTCACTTTAAAAGTGTGTCTCCTTATTATTGAACCTTTGAGTAAGGGGAAGATCTGTTCTCTGTTTATCCTATCAAGACTCCTCATGCTGTTAAACACCTCCGTCAGGAGCACCTCTCAACCTTCTTTGCTTAAAAGTGAAATCAAGTAAATCTGGCCTTTCTTCAGTTTGAGTGCACTCTTGTTTGTTACTTCAGAAAGGTATCACATTTACCAGGGTTAAATTTCATCAGCGATTTTTCTATCCACCTGAACAATCGGTTTCTTCCCTCCTGTCACATCACACGTTCCTCCTCACTGTGAACCACCAGCTCATCTTTACTTCATTTATCAGTTCCCCCAAACTCCATCCCTCCCATTCTCATCATCATCGTTTATGAAGTTCACAACTAAGCCTTGATTTTATCCAGTTCTTCAGATGTTGTTCATAGGGAAAGCTTTGAGAATTCCATTCACTTGCTTTTGCTATTTTGGCGAATTTGCAGAATGATGCAGTTGAGTTTTATTTTACGAGGGAGCCAAAATTTTTATTTTGGACATGGAGCTGAATTCTCCTTTTATACTGTGCGCCTCTGTATGTTTTATTAATTTAGCTTGTACGCAATTAGTATTGAATTAGGTTTTGCTGGGTTTCACTGCAACATTTGTGTTCTACGTGGTCCTGGATAATTTTCATTGCGTCATTCCCTGCAATAGCCAGAGCTGAAGACACTTTCCGTCTATGACAGGCACAAATTCATAATTTTGTTTGAAAGAGATCGAGTGATGCGATTCAAAAAAATTCTACATACAGACTCACAGCAGGAGTTCAAATCATACCGGCAAGTTCACATTGAGTTAGAAACACTTTATGAAAACATACGTCCAGTTTTCTTCATATTGTAAAAACAGTTTCAAAAAATGTTCTTAGAGCAGCATGGATCTCACAGCTGCTCCTGGGAATGCAGGCAGTTAAATATTTACTGTGGCGCATTTGCAGAAGATATTATAGTTTATTAATTTAACATTTTTTTCTATTTTTTTTACATTCAAAACCAATCAAAAGAGTGAAACAAACTCACGATTTTCTTTCAAACGAATATTTTTAAAAATAACTTTTTAAGCCTGGCTTACAAAAAAAGGAAATAATCAATTTATGTTTTAAATGGCTATTTTTATTACACTGTGAACGCTTTCTTTGTTTTGTAAAATTAATCAGTTTCTTTTCAAAAAAAAAGTGAGTTATACCTTCCTTCCGAAAAGTCCTACACATTTTCAGCTCCGGAGGAGACTACTTTCTTCTCAGAGTTTATTGAATAGGAATATTTTTATTCATTTAATTAGCCAAATGGTTGATTTTGTATAATTTTTCTATGTTTGATACGCATATGCATATATTTTTCAATTTTAACATTACTCTCTGTAGGTAATGAAAGTTAACATAAGGTGTCATTAAAAAAAGTCCTGCTTACGGCATAATATTATTGAGGTCATATATAAGGGACAGAGAGGATGGTTGGAAGATTATTTTTTAAATGTTATCCAGAAAATCAGTCATATAAATGTGTGGCTGTCAGGAAAGATAACAAAGTAGTTCAAAATTCTCCGGTGGCCAAACCTCTATCAAAATGATTTTCAGCTTTTAGAACAGCAGAAGGGGGTTGTCTTTCTGAGGAAAATGGAAGAGCAATCAATTACTGGACAGTTGGAATTATTCTTATGGTTCGCAGCGTTTGAGACGATTTTGGAGAATTGTTGCTTCAGTGGACGATTCCATCAGGGACATCAACAGGAGATTCTGGGGCAGTGACCGTTAATTGAGGAGGGTTTGTTGCTTTCCCTGTGCTAGGATTAAGAACGTTTAGAAACATTTCAAGCACATTGTTAAAGGTGAGATTGAGTAGCCAAACATTATTGTAGATACTGGCAGGAATGAGTTTTTTGGGAAAGATTAAAGCAGTCCAGAGTGAACTTAAGAGGTGAGGTAGAATATTTAAAAAAAACCTTGAAAGCAATACTTCCTGATTAACTCCCAATGCCAAACCCAGCTGGGAAGGAACAAAGGGTTATAGGAGAAAAATCAACGGCTGAAGAGCTACTGTGTTGTTGAGGGATTTAGATTTTTTGGGAAATTGGAATCTATTTTAGAATAGAAATGACAAATTCAGAATGGATTGGGTTACCTAATCTGTAAAGCAACGAACAGCTTAGCAGGGAGATTTGCTCATTCTATGTAGTGAGACATTATATTGATAAACACGGCAAGGGGGATATTCCAAGTAGATGTACAAATGGAAGAATTATAGAGAAGTTTATGAATATGAGAAGAGCATGTCAATTAGAAAAGAAAAACGAGAGAGTCAAGAGTATATTGTAATTCTGAAGTACAAAATTGCATTTATTTCAATGTAAGGAAGGGTTGGATGGTGAAGAATTTGTCAAATATGTTCACGAAAACATACTTCATCAATATGCGGATGATTCTTTCAGAAAAGGAGCAAAACCATGCCTTCTTTTGTGAACGAGGCAGGGCACGTGACTGAAGTAAACTAGGGAATACTTTGGGTATTGCAATCATAACTCTATTAGTTTCATAATGGTTATGGAAAAGAATAAGGCTTCCATTACTTTTTTTTTATTTCATTGGAGTACCATAAATATTAATGACATGGGACAAGGACTTATCAAGTTTGATTGGTGTAGACTGTTAGCAGGTAAAAAAATGTCTGACAAGTGGGAGGCGTTCAACAGTCTGACGACATGAGTTGAGAGGCACTGTGTTCCAGTTCGAGTAAAGGGTAATGCTTGACAAATTAAGGAGCAATGGTCAAGACAGTTATTGAACTTTGAATTCAAAATTCAAAGAAAAAATTACTTTAGATATGGGCAACTTAATTCAATTTAAACTCTTAGTCAATATAAAGAGTTTATGGCATTGTTTCTAGAGAAATCAGGAAAGCAAGAAGGAGATATGAGATAGCATGGGCAGATAAGGTTAAGGATAATCCAAAGACATTGTGCAACTACATTAACAGCAAAAGGACAACCACAGAGAGGGTAAGGCTTCTCAAAGATCATGAAAGGTATCGATGTTTTGAACCCAGGAGATGGGGATTAAAATCATCCTATTCCTAGTGCATCAGACAACAGCAAACGCAAACTATTTCCTGCCTCTCACATTCATCTAGCTTGAACTCTATCTGCTATTTGTCAGTCTATTGACACGTTTCATCAAGATCCTTTTGTATTCTTAGCAACCCTTCTTCACTGTCCATAATGCCAACAGTTTTTGGTGTCATCCACAAACTTACGAACCATGCCTTCGATATTCTCACGCAAATCATTTACACAAATAGCAATGGAAACCTAGAACCAACCTCTGTGGAACACTGCTTGGCACAAGCATCCAGTCCAAAAAGCAACTGCCTACCATTGCTCTGTCTCCTGTCATTGCAACAATTGAAAGTGCTGGAGAAAAACCCAGCCGTTCAAATAGTATCGGAGCAGAAAAAAATGGAATTAACTCTTTTTGACTCCAACATAACTTGTTCATATCAGATTCATCTCAGACTTGATACGTTAACTCTGTGTCTCTGCCCAGATCCTGCGTCATTTGTCGCATTTCTTCATCATTTTGCATTTGTATTTCAGATTTCCACTATCTCTAATATTTTGCTTTTTCGTGATTGGTCTAGATGTAGACCCCGGTTATATTTGGACAATATGCTCCATTCCTGTTCCCATCACCTGAGCCAGTGACACATGTATTGCACTGGAGTCTGTTTCTTCTTTAAGTTCTGAAAATAAATGCAGATCTTATCGAAGTAATTTTGATGCAAAGGGCCTTTTAGAGACAGCTACACTTAATGGACAAATAAGAATAAAATATTAATTATGACATTGCATGCGTGTTTTAAGTCTAATCTTATCTCCTCGGTCTCTGAACATTTTCAATACATTTCTCTGAATAATTTCAGCAAAGCTGGTTGCCATGCAGCCCATCATCTCTGTACCAGTATGAGCTGGATCCTCATTGTTACTCTTCTGTAACCCACAGTAACCCAACCCATTTTGTTATCTGTGTCTGTTTTTATTTCTGAATATCCCTTGCAGATATAAACAATCTTAACAACCTGTATAACCTGTGATTAAACAGTCTGTATATATGATATAATTCTGCACATCACATTTAAAATTGTCTTGTTCTATTCACACTGTTGTTCAGCATTCCATGTAACAACGTTCATCTGTTATCTTGTTCTGCAGTGCATTTCATTCCATTTATCAGAAACAGTGATGGCTGAATACTCGTGACTGGGAGATATTACTGTACTCCCCCCAGGTCTCTTAAGTCACTGGCCGAAGTCCTTTCTGTCTCATAGCCATTATCATGTTCATTCTGTCACTGACTCATTACTTCATGACTGTTAATTTTCAAGGTTATTGTACGTTGTTATGGACCATGGCGAACCCCTCAAAACATTCTTAAACACGTTGCCCAGACTATAATGTTGCCATTTGTTGAAGTTAAGTGTATAGTGGATATTCCCACAGTGAGTAAGCTGTTCCGACTGCCGACATTTAAATAAACAGAATTTATTTACAAAAATAAGGAATGAAATACAACGAACTGTAAGTACTGTACCTAAATAATTCATCCTATCCGAAACTGACAGGCAATCTCCAATTATTGATGCTGATACAAATTACTTACTACAATCCAAATAATCAAACCCCTGAGCACAAAGAGTAAAGATTACACAAAAAAACTTACATGTTATGTAGTCAATGGACTGAAGTGGGTGGGGGGGTGGGGGGGGGCGCGTGCGTCCAGTTTCAACAGTTAACCTGACTCAACTAACCCTCGAGCTGAACTGACCTTTGCAGCTGGAGAGCTGGCGGCATCCCCTTGGTTCCAACAGTTGTTTTTTTAGAGGCTTGAAAGCCTTCTTCACGAGGCATTACCTGTTCGATAAAAAAAAACAAAGGACCCCAATGAAGCATTCAGAATTGAGACATTGTGGAACATTGGGTCGTTTAAAACCTCTCTGAATGCATTCAAGGATAAAGTAATCTTGTAAAGAGACCACCAGTGTGACAAGTATAAAATTGCATCTTCAATATCCAAAGATGGTTTCAGTTTTCAAAACCTCCAAAAATATTAGTTTGAACTCTACAATGCGAACATACATACGTTTACTATAAAGATGCAAACATGCACAACTACATCTAAATTCAGTGTGTGGTACTTCCACCATTGAGCCTCCATTTGTCACTCAAATCTCAACAATACATTGGCAATCATGTTTTCAAGACCTGCCACGTGAACAATTTTCAACCTGAATGCCTGTAACAACAGGCTCCAACTGAACAGTATCGCAGTTTTGTCCTAACCTTTCTCAAAAAGACTTCACTGAGTTATGATCAGTGTAAATGGTTGTCTCCGATACGTTGCTGGTAATATAAACACTGACATTTTGTCGTATCAACACAAAGTTCACTGTCTCTTTCTCAACTGTTGAATATTTCTACCAATGAACATTCAACTTCTTGGAGGAATACCCAGTAGTCTCTCTGTCTTCCCGTCATCTTCCTGCAAGAGCCCAACACCGATATCCAAATCATTCGCATTTCAATCCACCTTGAATGTTTTTGCATAATCAGGTGTGTCTGATCGTGGGTAGTGGTTAACACATATTTCAAATGCCATCAATTGCCTTCTGACAGTCCTCTGTCCACTGAAACGTCGTGCCTTTCTTTAATAATTCATCGGATAGGATGAATGACTTCGAAAATAAGGCATAGACTTTCGATAAAATCCACTTAGTCCCAGGAACTGCTCCTTTTGTCAACGGTATAGGAAATTCCCCAATTACCTTCACTTTTCAAGCTCATGGCATCGTTTATCTATGTCCAATAGCATAGCCAAGGAAGGTGATCTTTGCTTTGGCAAATTCACTTTTGGCTAGGTTTACCACCAAGCCTGCCTTCCGAAGTCGATCAAACAAGTCCCATAGATGCTGTCGTGTTCCTTCTATGAGTCACTAAATATCACAATGTCATCAATGTACATCACAGGTTCGATAATCTGGCAAATTGTTAGTATGTCCATGAAATGTGGCTGGCACATTCTTCATACCAAATGTAAGTTGCTTGTCCCACATTTTCAATGCCGTCTTCCAACCATGGAACTGGGTATACATCAATCTTTTTAACTGCATTGTCGTTACGATAGTCCACACATAATCGTTGGGTACCATTTGGCTTTGACACCATGACTGTGGGTGACTTCAAGTCACAGTAATGCACGTTGATAATGTCGTCTTAGGGCATGCGACCATTCTCCTTCTGAACCTGTGCCAATATTAGAGCATTATGCCTGAAAGGATGTTGTTTAAACAAAACAACATATCTTATAGCTGCATTATGCACAATTATGTAAGTGTGTCCAAGTTATTATCTGAATATCTCCACATGTGATAATAATAACTCTTTCTGATCATTTCGATTTTCTCATGAAGGTTAATCAATGAATTATGAGCTGAAAATGTGTTGCTGGTTAAAGCACAGCAGGTTAGGCAGCATCCAAGGAACAGGAAATTCGACGTTTCGGGCTCTGGCCAGCAACACATTTTCAGTTCTGATCTCCAGCATCTGCAGACCTCACTTTTTACTCTAATCAATGAATTATCCCAATTTTAGAAAAGTAGCTTATTGTCCCCTTTAATTTGAGGAATTTCCAATTCAGAATCCTCTGAACTTGGTTCTTCCTTCTATACCATAATCATTCACACCTTCTCCTCTGGCTTTCCTACCCTATCCAAGTACATTTTGAGCATTTTCACACAACATACAGTGTGAGATTTTTTACTTTCTGGAATCCCTATCAAGTCCTTATCCTCACTCAATATCCATTGTGTTTGATAAGGTCCACAAATCTATATCTGGAAGTAAAAGTAATACCTTATCACCGATCGAACAATGGCAATTTTTTGATTCCTTGTCCGCTTCCTGTTTTATTGCATGCTGCAATACTTTTAGCTGTTAGCCAATCTCCCCAGCACTGTTAATCGTTCCCTAAAATTTGAGACCTAGTCCTAATGTGTGGCCTTTGAATTCTGATTTATTATTTTCTCTTTAATCAATTTTAATAGTCCTCTCACTTAATGCCCCCAAAATAATTCAAATGGATTGAATTTATTCTGTTAATTTGGTGCATCTCTAAGACTCTTGTAAAAGGTTCTTCAAATGCAGGAACAGTTAAGAAAGGTGCAGATTTTATTATCGCTTGTGTTTTTTTTCCAATTCGCTGGCATGTGTGACACGACTGGCAAAATTCAACTACATCATGTTGCAGTCTAAGTCAGTAAAAATGTCTGTTTCAGCCTGAGTTTTCCTCACTCTGAAATGACTTCTCGGTGCTAGCTCATGCACCATTCACATCACCTCTTTTCTGTATCCCGTTAGCAATATGATTCGATGACATTTTGCCCAATTATCATCTCCTTGAGTATGTGATAGTCTCCGTTTCCTCATTGGGATGTCATTTTTAGTGTAATAACACTCAGGGATACATTCAAAATTCCGAACGTATATGCTTTTTGATAAAACTACTTTATCCTTTTTTCTTTCTGCTGTAACTCAATTAGTTTAAATGAGTTAAAATATTTGCATGATGTCCTGTTTGCTCAGTAGTTTTTTTTCACAACTATCTGATAGAACAAAATCTCTGTAAATGTCACTTCCGCTTCCTTATCTTTACATTTTTGATGTCTCCTGTTTCAACTGGTGACACTGGGCTTCGTTACACACACTCAGCAAACTTCCAGGATAAGACTTCTGCATTGCTTCAGTTGCCTACATAGACACTTGCTTTTCAAGCAGAGTGGGCAGCACTCCTACTGGTGAATCAGCTTTATTTTTTGCAATGATAGAGTTTATTCTTAGAGCTGAGAGTTTGTCCAATACTCATACCACAATTTCCCAACACGTTTCTCGACACTCTGTCCACACTTGACATCATTATGTTTTTTGTCTCAATGTGAATTCCCTTTAATAGTACCCTTTCTGGAAATAGTCCTTCTGGAGTATATGTCTCCTGATCTTTCAGCATCACGGACTAAGAGGATCCTATGTACCTTAATATTGCATCCTCTTTACATGCCCTATGTCAATAAACTTTCCCATTCAGGTATATTTTCCAAGCAGATCTGCTACTTCAATATAGGTTTGATCAGTATACCTCCTTATATTCCTGAAACGTTTCAAGAATATAAGGAGGGATCCTGGTCAAACCTATATTGAGTTTCAAAGGATCAAACAAAGTAATTTTGATAGCTGGAAAAGAGTTTTAAAAATATAGTAAACCTACGATGCTCTGACAGCTAAAATTACTTTGGAGGAGTTCACAGATTCACACAAACATATTTGGAAGAGCAGAAAGTTAAAACGGCAAGGCTGGCAGCTGAAGTGGCTAATGGTTAAGAATTGGTCCATACAACAAGGTGCGTCTATCTCTGAAGCACAAACCCTCTGTATTTTTCTTTCTCTCCTGATAAGGACATTCATTGTTTTTTTCTTTCCTCTGCTAAAGCTATTCATTCCCTTTCTTTCTCTTCTGATTTTAGCCGAAATTCAAACTGCTTCATTTCCACTTTGAACTCAAGCTGCGTCATTTGCAATTGACGTTTGCTCACCTCTATAGATCCTGTTGGAGTTTCCAGCAAATTGGAATGCTGAGCTACTGCTGCAATCATCTCATCTTTCCTCACGTTAGGAGGTAGCTTTAACGCAAGGTTGTTTCCTAATTCCCGCAGCTTGGACTTAAGTGCATTCTGTTAAAAGCCCCAAGGTCACTTCTTCCACCTCAAAAACATCCTTGTTTCCTGCAAGAATCATTGCTATCTGAAGTTCTGTGTCCCCACCAAATCAACACACAAAATAGAAGACACTAATACTTGCCACTCGCTGCATAAATCCCTTAAATGACCCCCATTCTGTTGAGGAACAGGCCCGACTCCACAGAACATTTGTTTAGCAGCTAGCCCAGACCGTAACTTTGTTATTTCTTAAAAGTTAGAGTAGAGTGTATCTCCCCGGAGTGAATTAGCTGGTCAGACTGTCGAGTTTGAAACAAATAACATATGTTTACCACATTATCGAATGAAACACAAGAAAACAAAAGTAGAATACCTGAATAACTAATCCTATATAAACACGACAGGCTAGCCAGACTTAAGGATCCGGTTCCAAAATACTTGCAACAATCCCAATGAGCAAACCCCATAGCACCAAGAGTAAAATTGACACAATAGCTTACAGGTAATAAGGTCAGAAGGACAGAAGGAGGAGGAGAGCATCCAGTTCCAACAGCGACCTTGACTTAATTAACGCCAGAACTGATCAGACCGGTCCAGTCAGAAAGTTGGCCACGTCCTCTTGATTGTCAAAGTTTCTTTTAAATAATAAAAAAAGCCTTCTGGCTGAGGCATTACCTATTAGATATAAACAAACCGATCCCAATGAAACTTTCAAAGTTTCGACATATTTGAATCTTGGTTCATTTAGACTCTCTGTAAAAAAAAATAAGGACAACATAACCTTGTACATGGGCCCGTTTTGTGACACCATGCCACATATGGCTTTGAACTGAGTTCAGTAAATGTAAGTCTTACTGCTTTGAAGCCAATAAAGTGTTTCAGAATTTACATAAAACAAAGCTGAATCACCTCATGTGTTGAAGGTTCAACAGTGTTTTATTAGAACTACGAGAGGAAAATCCAGACAGATCCACACTTCCTGTCTATGGTCACGGAAAATATGCCCAGTTAGAATCTATTGGCTGGAGTCTGGTCTAGTTGAAGAGAGATCAGCACTTTAACTACATCTAGATCGCGTATTTTGTGGGTGGCTGTGTTGGGGGTTGGGGTCGGGGGTGGGGGACGGAGTTCAGGTGGTTACAGTATTGCAAACCGACAATACAGCAGAATCATCTAGCCTGTGATAAGGAAACATCCATCATTCTCCCTCACACCTAACTTTACAAGAGCAATTGGTGATGGGAGATATTACCAACAGTCAGCGATGTCAACTTTCAATCAAGTCCAGTTTTATTTGAGATCTGAAGGTACCATACTGAAAGGGGTTAACTGGATCTGATTGTTCAGTGACTGTGATTGATGTCAGTCTCCATGGACCCCAATGATGTCGCTGGATGTTTTCCCTCTTCTATTAGTATGGGGCTTCTTGCAGTGATTTATCCCATTGTAGCAGCAGATGCATCACCTGCAACATTAACAAGAATCAGCAGTTGCAGAGACCGGGGGAGGAGAGGTCAGAAACTGAGAGTAGACTAGAATGTTCTAACAATGGTTCAGAATCTGAGAATAGTAGACTGGAATGTTCCAACAATGGAATAGAATCTGAGAACAATAGACTGGAATGTTCCAACAATGGTTCAGCACAAGAGAACCGTAGGATGGAATGCTGCAACAATGGACAGGAGTTTATCCTGGGGTCTTACCTACGTTTCCTGGTATTGGGACAGATTATCACTTCGGATAACGGGTGTACTGCTGATTATTCAGGCTGGTTATTATCCTATGCTCGCTATTATTGGTGTTCCTGGTAAGTCTCCCCATCTCTATCTATTTATTAATCCCACAAGCCATGATAAACTTCAGTGCTATTTCTGTTAACTATAATTGGCAAAGTTGGAAACTACTGTCTTCAGTTTCAAATGCAAGTCCATTCATTTCCACAAATTTCAAAACCGCCCACACCCCCACCCTCACACACATCTGAGGTCAAGACTGTTCACAATCCGGAAGTATCTATTTGCCCTGAATTGATTTCTGTCTTCACATTCTCTCCATCAACAGGCAGACCCACCACCAGCTCCATGATATCCCCATTCCCGCCTCAGGTGACACTCTGTGTCTGCACATTCTCCCCGTGTCTGCGTGGGTTTCCTTCGGGTGCTCCAGTTTCCTCCCACAATCCAAAAATGTGCAGGTAAGATGAATTGGCCATGTTAAATTGCCCATAGTGTTGGGTGAAGGAGTAAATGTATGGGAATGGGTCTGGGTGGGTTACGTTTTGGCGGGTCGGTGTGGACTTGTTGGGCCGCAGGGCCTGTTTCCACACTGTAAGTAATCTAATGTAATCTAATCTAATAATTCCACTGCTTGACGTTTGTTCAGTTGCTAAATACGCCATTATATATGCCTTGGAAAATTTTCGACTTCATGGTTCCAGCTCTCTTCTGATCACTCTTGCCATTACAATGTTTCCATCATGACCTTGTTCTTGTCTCGAAAGTAACTTCATATCAGGGATACTATGTCAGAATAGTAATGTCGCTGGCCACATCATTTAGTGGTCCAGGTTACTAAACTAAAGACACGGTTTTAAATCCTACCTCAGACGATGAGAGAATTTAAACTCAAATGACAGGAACTGGAAATAAAAGCGAATTCCACTAATATAACTCCACTAACATTTTGTCAATATGTTCATATATTTCGCTGATGTCCTTTGGTAAAGAATCTAACATTATTATGTGGTCTGGATAAGGACGACGTCACGTCCACAGCAATGTGTTTTGCTCTATACTGCCTCAAGGAATGGCCTCACATTAAAGGGTATTTAGTGAGGTCAACAAACGATGCCCTTAACAGCGATGCAGACATCTTATATAATGACAACACTAAAGTTTGGGGAAAAAGGAGTGATGCGAGAGATCAGAAGAAAAAGGAAGTGCAAGAGAATCTGAGCAGATTTGGCAGCCTCGGATCGCGATAAAAATAGAGTTGTCATTTCGAGTCTAATGACCATCCATCAGAACAGCGTACAACTGGGAAATAGTGTGATTGATGTTGGAGACAGGGATGTCTGTTGTGAAGGGGAGAAGGAGGGAGGTGAACAGATAGAAAAAAAGAGAGATAGAGGGAAAGAAGCAAATAGAGGGATTATTGATGACCAGCTGGAATGGAAATAAACATCAAGATTAATGTTATTTAAATTTTTCCTGTTGCCATATTAACGGAAATACTGTCCACGTAAGATATACATCAAAGTCACAGTTTGACGTGAGTTATGTCCCTTTGTCTCTCTTTCCGAAGAGTAATCGTTTTTTAAAAGAAAAGCATTCCTAAATGGGGCGTTGGACAGCATGCAATTCCCTTTCCACGTTGTCCTTGAGAAGCTGTTGGTGAGCTGCCTTCCTGACCACTGCAGTCTGTGAGCTGTAAGCATTCAATGCTTCGTTCCGTCTGGTATAATTTCTTTGAGACTTTATAGTGAGTGGTAGGGCTTGGATATTTAAATCGGCAGCCGAGAGTTAACAACATTGCTTTGTGTCTAGAGTCGCATGTCACCCGATCAGGTGGAAATGATAAATCTCATTCCTTGAAGGGCATCAGTGTGCCAGGGAGGTTTTTCTGACAGTCGTTTCATTGTTTCTTAATTCATGATGTGTTATTGAACTCAACTTTCAATATTTGTGTGGTGGAATTTGAATCTGTGCTCTGGGTCATTGCCTTGATCGCTGAATTAATAATCCGGAGATAATACAGCTCGGCTATCACCTCCTCAGCATCGCCAAGCATCTCCAATGGCAATAGTGATGATGCTGTTGGCGTGGCTGTGCTGGAAGTGGTTTGGAAAAAAATACCATCTTTTCATTTTATATTTATGAGAAGGTGAGATGATAGGAAATGCTCTTGGTGAAAAGGAGCTGAATACCCTTGGTCATGAGTCACTGACAGAATTCATATAGAGCAGCAAGTAATCAGCACAGTAAATTGTCTACTGTCCTTCATTGAAAAATGATTCAAATAAAGGCGTCAAGATACCTCCCTGCAGTTGTAGAGAGCTATTGAGACAGCACGTGGGGCACTGCGAACAGATTTTCTCTCCATTATAAGAAGTGATCTCCCTGCCACAGTGAGGTAGCGTAAAGGAGTTTGACCAAACTAATCCCCGCAGTGATGGTAGCATGAGGAGAGTGTGAAGGAAATCAGTGTTTAATCTGTAATGCTGCGAAAAATTACACTTACAGTGTGGAAACAGGCCCTGTGGCCCAAGTCCACACCAACCCGCCGAAGCGAAACCCACCTATACCCATACATTTACCCCTTACCTAACACTACGGGCAATTTAGCATGGCCAATTCACCTGACCCGCTTTGGACTGTGGGAGGAAACCGGAGCACCCGGAGGAAACCCACGCAGACACGGAAAGAACGTACAAACTCCACACAGTCAGTCGCCTGAGTCGGGAATTGAACCCGGGTCTCAGGCGCTGTGAGGCAGCAGTGCTAACCACTGTGCCACCGTGCCACCCACGCGATTGCAATAAAACTTGAGTGTTTTGAACCAGGACTCATTATTCACAAAACAAAACAATGATAGCGTGAAATATGACGTGCTTACCCGCAGTATATGTTTTCATATGTGTACAGATACATTGATAGGAAAGGTTTTGCAGGATATGTGTCAAGTGCTGGGAAATAGAGTTAGCATGAATGGACATTTTGGTTGGCATAGACAAATTTGGGCCAAAGGGCCTGTCTCCCTTCTGTTAAACTCCATGACTGTCTGATAGTTTACATTGTCTGGAAACCCCATGTTGTTTACGAGAGAGCTGCAGCTTCTGAATGAACTCACTCCATGTCAACAACAACTGTTGTTGACAAATATGTCAGCAGCTACACTCTTATAGAGTTGGCCATTCCCAAAAGATTCTGATCTCCATGCCGAAGACTAGCCTGTCTTCTTGGAGATGGCAGATGCCTCCTTGCGACGTGGGCCAAGCCATCCGTTGTGCTCCTCTCCATCAGCAAACCACATGAATGTAACACATGCGTAGTTATAGCAATGGAGCCAGGAGGAACAATATGGCGCAGTCTGGCTGTGCAGTCTCTGCTTCACTGGTTTGTCATGTTGCAGCATCAACGACATCCTCCTATTTCAGTGTAAAACTTTGGAGGGGCTAAATGGTTCTTTCTTTTCGTGTGTCAGCGTCTCGAGGGGGTTGCATGTCCTCCTCCTCATCCCAGGGAAGAGGTTCATTATTGGGTAACTCGTGGTAGCTGCTAACCAGCGTGTTGTACTGACTCGACTCCTTATCGTCCTGTGTAATAATAGACAAACAGAAGGCTGGAGAACACAGCAAGCTAGGAGGTGGAGAAGTCAATTGTCCCAGTATAACCGTTCTTCAAGATTGTGGGTGGGGGTAAGGAGAGCTGCAGATAAAGAGACAAGGAAATGATCGGGTGGGGGGGGGTGGTGATAGCAGGGGAAGGGGAATTGAAATGGTTGGTGACTGGGAGCTCACATCGGCCCCTTTGGGCCCGTCTTTGATGGTTGGGAAAATGTGTCCTTAGTTAATGCTTTGTCTCCCCAATGTAGAGAAGACCACATCGGAAGCACTTGATGCAGTACACTAGGTTGGATGCGAGGCAGGTGAATCTCTGTTTCACATGGAAGGTCTGTTTTGGGCGCTGGATGGAGGTGAGGGAGATTGTGTGCCAGCAGGTGATGCATCTTTTCCGTTTGCAGGGGCAGTTGTCAGTGGGGATTGGAGAGTTTGGTGGGGAGTGTGGCACGAACCAAAGATTAACGAAGGGATTGTTCCTTGTGGAAGATGTGCCATGTGTTGGGATCCAACCTACTTTACTGTATCTGGTGCTCCTGATGTTGTCTCCTCTACATCGGCGATACCAAATGTAAAGTAAGGAGATGTTTTGCTATGCATCTCAGCTAGGCCAGTAAGGGATGAGCTGACCTACCAGTCACTGCCTATTTCAATTCCCCCTCCCACGCCCTTTCCAACGTGATCATCCTTGACTTCCTCCATTGACACAATGAAACAAACCGCAAATTGCAGTAACAATACTTCATTCTCTGCCTGGTCAGCCTACAGCCCGGTAGACTCAACATTGAGTTCTCCAATTTCATACAACCTCCCCTCCAATCCCCTAAACACATTTCCAGCGCCTCCTTCTACCTTCCGTTCCACTGATCAGCCCTTCTTCCATCTCCAAACTGGATTCATTCCTCCCATCGACCAACCCAATCATAGCCTCTACTTTTTCCATCTATCCTCTGTACCTGGAGGATTGTGTACAGGGTTGGTGAGACTGCACCTGGAATATTGTGTACAGTTTTGGTGACCTAATCTGAGAAAGAATATGCTGACCACAGAAGAAATGCAATGGACATTCTCCAGATTCGTCCCTCAGATGGTGAGATTGTCTGATGCAGAAACTCGGTCTGTGTTCTCTCGGATTTCAAAGAACGAGAGGTAATCGCAGTGAAATTTAGAAAATTCACGAAGCTGATGACAAGGTGGAATGAAACAGGATGTATCTTTGGCTGTCTACTCTACACTTAAGGCAATTAATGGCAGGATAAGGGACAGGCCATTTAAGACTGCAATAAGGAGGAAATTCTTCACTCGGAGATGACTGACTAATACAAGGGCATGGAAATCTATTGGCAGGGCAAGGTTACGGAGAAGCACCAAGTATTCTGCAAGTGTGTCAAGTGGAACAGAATAACCAGGCAATAGGTAGGAATCATTAGTGACTTGCCAAGTTGCATTGAAATCAACTTTAGTGGGAGGAGACAGAGGGTGGTGATAGAAGCCTGTTTGTGTGACTGGTGTCCAATGGTGTACCAGTGTTGTGTCCCTTATTATTTGTGATTCGGAGGTGCCTGTGTTGGACTTGGATGGTCAAACTTAAAAATCATTCAACATCAGGTTTATTCGGAGGCACGAGCTTTCAAAGCACACAACCACCTGATGAAGAAGCAGCGCTTCGAAAGCTGGTGCATTCGAATAAATCTATTGGGCCTAGGTAAACCTGCTGTTGTGTGATCTATAACCTTATTATTTGTGCACTTCATAAATGGTGTATGTGTGAATATGGATGACGGGTGGGGAGAGTGTGATAACTAAGTTTGTATTTGATACAACGAATGACCAGTTTTTTGGCAGTGAGGAGGAAGGTTTTATTTTACAGGAAGATGCAGATGGAATTGTCAGATCAATGACAGATGGAATGCAACCCTGATAAATATGAGATGATGCACTGTCGAAGAAGGAAGCAGACAAGAGAGTATTCAGTGAATGGCAGCACACTAGGAAGATCAGAGGGAACTTCTCCACACATCCCTGAATGTGGCTGGACAGGTTAATACACAAGTTGAGAAAGCAAATGGGAGAGTAAGCATAGCCTTTATTCATCGAGGCACAGATTATACGAACTATGCCAAACTGTTGTGGGTCTGCTCGCCGAGCTGGAAGTTTTTGCTTCAAACGTTTCCTTCCCTGGCTAGGGAACATCATCAGTGCGTTTGTTGGAGCCTCCTGTGAAGCGCTGCTTTGATGTTTCTTCCGGTATTTATAGTGGTTTGTTCTTGCCACTTCCGGGTGTCAGTTTCAGCTGTCCGTTGTAGTGGTTTGTATATGGGGTCCAGGTCGATGTGTCTGTTGATGGAGTTTGTGGATGAATGCCATGCTTCTAGGAATTCTCTGGCTGTTCTCTGTCTGGCTTGCCCTATGACAGCAGTGTTTTCCCAGTCGAATTCATGTTGCAACATGAATTCGACTGGGAAAACACTGCTGTCATAGGGCAAGCCAGACAGAGAACAGCCAGAGAATTCCTAGAAGCATGGCATTCATCCACAAACTCCATCAACAGACACATCGACCTGGACCCCATATACAAACCACTACAACGGATAGCTGAAACTGACACCCGGAAGCGGCAAGAACAAACCACTATAAATACCGGAAGAAACATCAAAGCAGCGCTTCACAGGAGGCTCCAACAAACGCACTGATGATGTTCCCTAGCCAGGGAAGGAAACGTTTGCAGCAAAAACTTCCAGCTCGGCGAGCAGAACTACAACAACGGACACCCGAGCTACAAATCTTCAATCAGACTTTATGCCAAACTTTGGTTAGGCCAAGATGGAATACTGTGTGTAGCTCTGGGAACCATCTTAGAACAGAGAAAAATACAGCGCGGTACAGGCCCTTTGGCCCTTGATGTTGCGCCGACCGAAACCTACCTAACCTACACTAGCCCAATAACCTCCATATGCTTATCAAATGCACGCTTGAATGACCATAAAGAGGGAGAGTCCACCACTGATACTGGCAGGGCATTCCATGAACTCATAACCCGCTGAGTAACGAATCTGCCCCTAACATCTGTCCTATACCAACCCCGCTTAATTTAAAGCAGTCCCCTAGTAACAGCTGACTCCATACGCGGAAAAAGGTTCTCACTGTCAACCCTATCTAAACCACTAATCATCTTGTACACCTCTGTCAAATCTCCCCTAAACCTTCTTTTCTCCAAATGAGAACAGCCCCAAGTGCCTCAGCCTTTCCTCATACGATCTTCCTACAATGCCATGCAACATCCTGGTAAACCTCCTCTGCACCCGTTCCAGTGCCTCCACATCCTTCCTATAGTATGGCGACCAAAACTGCACACAATACTTCAGATAAGACCGCACCAGAGTCATATACAACTGCAACATGACCTCAGGACTCCAGAACTCAATTCCTCTACCAATAAAGCCCAGTACGCCATATGCCTTCTTCACAGCACTATTTACCTGGGTGGCAACTTTCAGAGATCTGTTTACATGGACACCAAGATCCCTCTGCTCATCCACACTACCAAGTAGCCTACTATTAGCCCAGTAATCCATCTTCTTGTTACTCCTACCAAAGTGAATGACTTCACATTTAGCTACATTGAACTCCATTTGCCACCTTTCTGCCCAGCTCGACAACTTATCTATATCCCGCTGTAACCTGCCACATCCTTCTTGGGTGTCCACCACTCCACCAACTTTCGTATCATCCGCAAACTTGCTCACCCAGCCTTCAAGCCCCTCCTCCAGGTCATTTATATGAATGACAAACAGCAATGGTCCCAAAACAGATCCTTGTGGAACACTGCTAGTAACTGCACTCCAAGATGAACCTTTACCATCAACTACTGCCCTCTGTGTCCTTCCAGCCAGCCAATTCCTAATCCAAACCTCTAATGCACCCTCAATGCCATACCTCCGTAATTTTTGCAGTAGCCTACATGGGGTACCTTATCGAACGCCTTGCTAAAATCCATGTACACCACATCTACTGCTTTACCCTCGTCCACTTCCTTGGTCACCTTCTCAAAGAACTCAACAAGGTTTGTGAGGCGCGACCTGCCCTTCACAAAACCATGCTGACTATCCTTGTTCACATTATTCCTATCCAGATGTTCATAAATCCTATCCCTTACAATTCTCTCTAAGACTTTGCTCACAACAGAAGTGAGACTCTGTGGCCTATAGTTACTAGGGCTATCCCGACTCCCCTTCTTGAACAAGGGGACCGCATGCGATATCCTCCAGTCTTCTGGCACTATTCCTGTAGACAATGACAACATAAAAATCAAGGCCAATGGCTCTGCTATCTCCTCCCTAGATTCCCAGAGGATCCTAGGATAAATGCCATCAGGCCCAGGGGACTTATCTATTTTCACTCTTTCCAGTATTCCCCGGACCTCTTCCCTACATACCTCAAGGCCATCCATTCTAATCACTTGTGACTCAATATTCACATCAGCAACGGTGTCCTGTTCCTGAGTGAATACTGACGAAAAGTATTGATTTAGTATCTCTCTAATCTCCTCCGCCTCCACGCACAACTTCCCACTACTATCCTTGACTGAACCGATACATACCCGAGTCATCCTTTTATTCCTGACATACCTATAGAAAGCCTTAGGGTTTTGCCTAATCCTACCAACCAAGGACTTTTCATGTCCCCTTCTCGCTGCTCTTAGCTCTCTTTTTAGATCCTTCCTGGCTACCTTATGACTCTTAATCGCCCCAACTGAACCTTCACGCCTCATCTTTACATAGGCCGCCCTCTTGCCTTTTACAAGGGATTCCAATTCCTTATTAAACCACGGCTCCCTCACAAGACCCTTTCCTCCCTGCCTGACTGGTACATACTTATCAAGGACACCCAATAGCTGCACCTTGAACAAGCTCCACATATCATTTGTGTCCTTCCCTTGAAGCCTACTTTTCCAATCCACACATCCCAAGTCAAGCCTCACTGCATCATAATTTCCCTGCCCCCAGCTATAACTCCTGCACTGTAGTGCACATTTATCCCTCTCCATCACTAGAGTAAAAGTCACCGAGTTGTGGTCACTGTCCCCGAAGTGCTCACCTCCCTCCAAGTCTAACACCTGGCCTGGTTCATTACCTGGAACCAAATCCAGTATGGCCTCACCTCTTGTTGGCCTGTCTACATATTGTGTCAGAAAACCCTCCTGCACACATTGGACAAACACCGACCCATCTTACGAACTCGAGTTATAGCTTTCCTAATCAAAATCTGGGAAGTTAAAGTCCCCCATAACAACCACCCTACTACTTTCACTCTTCTCCTGAATCATCCTTGCAATACTTTCCTCTACGTCTCTCGGACTATTAGGAAGCCTGTAGAAAACTCCTAACAAGGTGACCTCACCTTTCCTATTTCTAACCTCAGCCCAAACTACCTCAGATGGCAAGACTTCCTCCATCGTCATTTCCACCGCTGTAATACTATCCTTTTCAAGCAATGCCACACCTCACCCTCTTTTAACCCCACCTCTGACCCTAGTAAAACACTTAAACACTGGAACCTGCAATAGCCATTCCTGTCCCTGTTCTACCCACGTCTCTGTAATGGCCACAACATCGAAGTCGCAGGTACCAACCCACGCTGCAAGTTCACAAACCTTATTTCTTATACTTCTGGCATTGATGTATACACACTTCAAGCCACCTTCCTGTTTACTGGCACCCTCCTTCGAGATCGATGCCTTTTCCTAACCTCCCTACACTCAAAGTCCTGTACCCTAAAGCGACAGTCCAGGTTCACATGCCCCTGCAGAGTTAGTTTAAATCCTCCCAAAGAGCACTAGCAAACCTCCCCCCAAGGATGCTGGTCTCGCTCAGGTTCAGGTGGAGACCATCCTGTTTATAGAGGTTCCACCTTCCCCAGAAAGAACCCCAGTTTTCCAGAAACCGGAATCCCTCCCTCCTGCATCATCCCTGTAGTCACGCATTTAACAGTTCTCTCTCCCTATTCCTCGACTCTCTATCACGTGGCACGGGTAACAAACCAGAGACAACAACTCTGTTCGTTCCAGCTCTGAGTTTCCAACCTCGCTCCCTGAAAGCCTGCCTAACATCCTCACCCCTCTTCCTACCTATGTCGTTGGTGCCAACGTGGACCACGACCTGGGGCTGCTCCCCTTCCCCCTTCAGGACCCGGAAAACACGATCAGAGACATCATGTACCCTTGCACTTGGGAGGCAACATACCAAACGTGAGTCTCTGTCGCCCCCGCAAAACGGCCTATCTGTGCCCCTCACTATTGAGTCCACAATAACTATCACTCTACCTTTCTCCGCCCTTCCCTTTTGAGCAACGGGAACAGGCTCCGTGCCAGAGGCCTGAACCTCGTTGCTTACCTCTGGTAAGTCATCCCCCCACAACTATCCAAAACGGAATACTTGTTATTGAGGGGAATGACCGCAGGGAGTCCCTGCACTGGCTGCTTCCTCCCAGTACCCCTCACTGTCACCCATCTGTCTATAACTTGCGGAGTAACTACTTCCCTAAAGCTCTGATCTATGACCACCTCTGCCTCCCGAATGATCCGCAGTTCATTCAACCCCAGCTCCAGTTCCCTAACGCGGTCTTGGAGGAGCTGGAGATGGGTGCACTTCCTGCAGGTGTAATCAGCAGGAACGCTAATGGCTTCCCTCACCTCAAACATCATGCAAGAGGAACATTGCACTGGCTTCACTGCCATCTCTCTAAAATGTAAACTTTAAAAATAAAACTGCATCTAAAGAAACAAACAAGCAAAATACAACACTTTCCTGCTTACCACAACGGGTCTTATTATTAGGTTAGAGAAGGGTGGGTGGGAGGCTCTACCCCTGTAGTGCCTCGGGTTCCTCGCCTGCGCGCTTTTATAGAGAAAAAGAAACCTTCCCAGGTAAACTAGCGCGACACCAGCTTCTGGGTCCGCTAGGCGCTTAAAAAAATTCAAAATTTTAACCGTTAAAAAAAAACTGGACTATACCGCGACTTAAAAAAAACACCACCAGACAGCCGATATCTGCTCCACCGAGGGAGTGAGGCCGAAGGCTTGGAGCTGCGCGCTTTTATAGAGAAAAAATAAACCTTCCCAGGTAAGCTAACGTGACACCAGCTTCTGGGTCCGCTAGGCGCTTAAAAAAAACTTTAAATTTTTACCGTTAAAAAAAACCTTACAGGAAGGATGTCATTGCACTGGAGGGGATTGCCGAGGAGATTCATCAGGGTGTTCCCTGGGATGGAGCATATCAGCTATGGAGCGAGGCTAGGTAAGCTCGGGTTGTTTACATTGGAGCAGAGAAGGCTGGGGGGGATGTGATTCAGAAGGAAAAGGTTATGAGGGATATGGACAGGCTGGATAGACAACAGCTGTTCCTTTTAGTCAGAGAGAGAAGAACAAGGGGGAGCACACTTTTAAAGTCAATGCTTTGAGATTTCCAGGGGACTTGGGGATCATTTTTCACCGAGAGGGTTTTAAGATCTAGAATGCACTACCAAAGAGGGAGTTGTCACGGGTAACCTCACATCTGCTACAAAATACTTGGATGACCTCTTGATGTGTCATAATATTTGTGCAGAAATGTGGGACTAATGTAGACGGTGCTGTATTTCTGATAAGCGCGTGGTTGAGCAAGATCAATCATTGAGAAGCTTACGACAGGAATTGATGGGTTTCAGAACACTCTATAAGGGAATCAGAGGGAACTTGTAACAGCTTCAAAAGGTACGCCAATGGAAAAATTAAGGGAAACGAACGTGCAGCTTCGTTACAGTCTGAAACCAGAGAATGGAGAATGGAGAACAGGGAAATGGCAGAACTATGCAGCAAATATTTTAGTTATGTCTTCACTGAAGAAAACAAAACAAAAAAAAATCTTAACAGCAATAAAATGAAAGCTTAATCTGGTGAGTGAGAAAAAGGGAGTAGAAAACAATTAGCAAATAAACGTTATGGAGACAGTACTTTAACTGAAAGTAATGGGACCGAGACAAAGGCGACAGAGATTTTTCAAATGGGAATCGTATTTGAGAGACTGACTTCCAGCAAAACTATGGAGAAGCAATCAATGCAATACGATTGGATTTTCAGGAAGAGTTTTGATAAAGCCCCAAGCCTACTATGCAAATTCGAATCCTATGGAACTGTGGCTAAATGAAGGGGATGGTTTTACAATGGGAGAGCTAACAGGAAACAGTGAGTAGGAATAAATCGATTATTTTTACAGCAGAAGACTGGTGGGTATAGCAGGATTCAGTGTTTGGGCTCTAGCTATTTCAAATACACACCAAAATTTTGTTAGAGGGAATGAAATGCAATATTTCCAAGCCTGCTGATGGCACTGATCGATGTCGGATTATGAGTGGGGGAGGAGGATGGAAAAGGTGACTGAGGCAAGTGGAGAGTCTGTGCAAATACGGGGCAATGAAGAGCAATGTGGGTGGCTGTGACGTTGTACCCTTTGATGCGAAAAAGAGAACGGTAGCCGACCAGTTGAAAAGTTTGGAAAATGTTACTCTATTAAGGGACTTATGATTCTTTTTCTTTCATTCTTCACCGACCTCCGCCATCTATACAGGGCAGTGTGTCCTGTAGCCAGAAGAAATACTGGGAATGGCATCGGGATACTTACCAGTGTACATAGACCCAACAGTTGGGTAATTGTAACATTGAAAAGGATCTGGATTTCCCTGTACACTAGTCACTGAAAGTATGTTTTTTGCAGGAACAGAAAACAGTTAGGAAATTAAATGGTGTCTTAGACCTTCATTGCAGGGGGATTTGTGTCCGGGTACCAGGGTATGTTCCTGCAGCTGTACAGACCCTTGATGAGACCCCATCTCGAACTTTGCTCAGCATTATGGGCAGGGTTGGTCTCCTTACCTAATCAAGGACAATGCTGACATTGCGGGAGAGCAGTCAAGGATGACCAGGCTGATCTGTGGGATGACAGGCTTGTTGTGGGAGCAGGGTTTGGGGCAACTGGGCCTGTATTCCATGTGCTTTAGCAAAATGAGTGGATACCTCAGTGAAATATTTCAAACTCTGACAGGGTGAGACAGATTACAAACAGTGATGATAATTTTGGAGCCATTTCAGAGACCATTGAAGAGTTTATCACATGTTTGTGTGTCTGGAGTCACTTTTTTGCCAGACCTAGAAAGCACGGGAGATTTACTTCCTGAAAGTACATTGGGGAAGGAAACTGATGTTTACAATCAACATTGACTTCAGGGTAACTATTACTGACACCAGATTTTATATCTCAATTTTTTTTAACTTACACCAGCTGCCAGAGCGTTATCATTATCTGGATTAGTAATCCAGTGACATTTCCACAATAGCACTATCTCCACATGGGGACCTATCAGAAACCACACTGAGCAGGTTTCCTGTGCTGCTTGACAGCTCTGTCAAAAAGAACTCACACAAATTTGAGCATCGTGAAGGGACTTAGGCCATGGTAATTTGTCAGATTGTAATTATATTTCTCTTAAGGAAGTGGACATAGTTGAGTAATTTTCCACATTGCCAGGGAGATGACAAAGTTGGAGCTGGAATGAAACAGCTTCCCCAGGGACACGGCTTGTTGTGCAGCACAAGGCTTCAGTCCTATTGCAGGAATGGGGTCAGGACCCATTCTCTTTGTCGTATCTACTGTGTTCAGCTGTTTCTTCATGTCACGTGCAGCCAATCAAATGTGTTGAAGACTGGCATCTGTGATTCAGAGGCCATCATGGCGAGGGTGAGGTAGGTCATCCACTCAACACTTCTGGCTGAGGATGTTGCAGATACTACATCCGTGTCTTTTACACTGAGGGTGCAGGGTTTTCCGTTAGTAAGGATGGGGATGTTTGTTGTGCTCTTTCCTGCATCGTTTGTTTAATCGTCCATCACCATTTGTGACTGTTGGTCAAGTGCAGTAGCTTTAATGGGTTAGCATCAGATTTAGGTTCACGTGGTTCTGACCTTGAGACGTTCACCCACACTCGTCTCTGAGCCATAGATCATGTTGATAGTAATGGCAGACTGAAAGATTATCCTGAGCGAAAAAGTTACAGGTTGTGGTTGAATGCAGGCCTGCTTCTCCTGCTGCTGTGGTCTACAGCACTCCATGAATACACAATTTCCAGCTGCAATATCTGCAATGCAATTCTGCTCTGTTCCCCAATTCTCTCTGAGGCCAATTCACCCATCAGCCCTGCACTCAGTGACCAACTCTGGTTTCTGATATAGAAATACTTACATTGTCTAAAATTCTCATTCTGCTGAGGGTCTCTCCCCGGGTCATACTTTCAATCTGACACATTCCACAAAAGCATTTAACTGATTTTAATTCAACTGTTTATTTCATCCAAATCTTTTTCCTTCATTAATGCCATCTTCGGTCTTAAAGTGAATATGTTTCCCTCTGTTTCTCTCCCTGACCATGATTTCGAGCTCTGTAGGGTCAGTGAAGCCAGCCTTATGTCATTCCAGAGTCAATGAATTCTCTGGATTCCCAATAATCTTCACCATATTGTATGTCTTCTCTTTTATTTTGATGCTGTCCCTTACTTGCCTTATCATTCATCGCTGCCTTGTCCTTGCATGAATATGTTTCATCTTCTTTCGGATGAATTTCATTATGTTCCAAATTATCCCCAGAAACTCCTGCCATTGCTGCTCCATAGTCTTCCCTGCTCGGCTTCCCTTCCAATTAACTTTAGCCAGCTCCTCCCAAATGTCTTTGTAGTGACATCATCTGCTTAGTTAGTTAATTACTTCGTTCCTTTGCACAAGTTTGTGTTAGAATACTTTCTGATACCTCTCTGCTATAGTCTTTCCCTAAAAAAGAATTAATATGTATATACACACACAAAAACGAAGTAAATTTTTAACCAGTCACTGCTAAAGAAATAGAAAATCTTTACCTTAAAAAAACAGTGTAGTTAAGGAGGTTAGAGGAGGAGGGTGGGTGGGAGATACTACAGGTGTAGAATCTCGGTTTTAGCCGCCTTCCTGAGTTATATACTCACTGTTTTTCTTCCCGGCTGCCCTTCTGCACGCCGTCACTTCCCCTGCTGTTCCCGCTCTTTCTGTGAAGAGAGAGAGAAAAAAAACACCGCTGCCCGCTACAGGTAAGTGATTTTAAAACAAACTGTCCCACCTTACCTGTAGTCTTCCGGGTTAGTTTTTACTCAGCCGCTGCTCCCACTCAAAACTGGAGGACCTATTTGGGGATTACGAAGCACTAGGCAGGAAATTGAAGCACAGGTCCTCAAGGGTCATAATCTCCGGATTATTGCCCGAGCCACGTGCCAATTGGCATAGGGACAAGAAAATTAGGCAAGTAAACACGTGGCTAAGGGATTGGTGTGGGAAAGAGGGATTCCACTTCATGGGGCATTGGCATCAGTTTTGGAACGGGGGGATCTGTACCGTTGGGACGGTCTCCACCTGAACCGATCGGGTACCAATGTTCTAGCGAAGAGGATAAATAGGGTGGTCAGTAGGACTTTAAACTTCTGAGTTGGGGAGAAGGGAAAGTGAAAGCGACAGGGAGTATGGCGTTAAATGGAAAGATAAGCAGCAGGATAGCATGTGTCCAGGTGGATTTAAAATTGAGGCAGACTGGGAATGCAGGAAAAAGCAAGGATAACTTAGGACAGCTTATGACTTCCAATATCTCTAATGATAAGAAAGTTAGCATTAAGGCACTTTACCTGAATGCTCGTAGCATTCATAACAAAACAGATGAACTAATGACACAGATAATAGTGAATGATTATGATGTGGTAGGCATCACAGAGACTTGGTCACGGGGGGTCAGGACTGGCAGTTAAACCTCCAAGGTTTTTCAACTTATCGAAAAGACAGGGAGATGGGCAGAGGGGGTGGGGTTGCCTTGCTAGTTAAGTACAAAATTAAATCTATGGCATTGAATGACATAGCGTCAGATGATGTGGAGTCTGTGTGGTTGGAATTGAGGAACCACAAAGGCAAAAAAACCATAATTGGAGTTGTGTACAGACCTCCTAACAGCGGTCAGGCCCAGGGATGCAACATGTACCGGGAAATAGAGAAGGCATGTCAGAAAGGCAAGGTCATATTGATCATGGGAGACTTCAATATGCAGGTGGACTGGGTAAATAATTTTTCTAGTGGATCCAAAGAAAGGGAATTCATGGAATGCTTACAAGATGGCTGTTTGGAACAGCTTGTCATGGAGCCCACAAGGGAGCAGGCTATTCTGGACCTAGTGCTTTGCAATGAACCAGACTCTATAAAAGATCTTAAAGTAAGGGAACCCTTAGGAAGTAGCGATCATAATATGGTAGAGTTCAGTCAAGAGTTTGAAAGAGAGAAGGCAAAATCGGATGCAGTGGTGTTACAGTTAAATAAAGGTAATTATGAGGGCATGAGAGAGGAACTGACAAAAATAGACTGGAAGCAGAGGCTAGCGGGGAATGCAGTAGAGCAAAAATGGCAGGAGTTTACGGGTATAATTGAGGACACGATACAGAGGTTCATCCCCAAGAAAAGAAAGATTATCCGGGGAGGGATTAGACAACCATGGCTGACAAAGGAAGTCAGGAAATATATTGAAGAAAAAGAGAGATCCTATAAAGTGGCCAAGAACTGTGGGAAATAAGAAGATTGGGAAGGCTACAAAAACAAACAGAGGTTAACAAAGTGTGTAATAAGAAATGAGAGCATCCAATATGAAGGTAGGCTCGCCAGTCATATTAGAAATGATAGTAAAAGTTTATTTCAGGACATAAGAAACAAACGACAGGCAAAAGTAGACATTGGACCACTTCAAACTGATGCAGGAAGCCTAGTGATGGGAGATAAGGAAATAGCAGGAGAACTTAACAAGTACTTTGCGTCAGTTTTCACAGTGGAAGACATGACTAATATCCCAACAATTAAAAGGAGTCAGGGGGCTGAGTTGAGAATGGTTGTCATTACAAAAGAGATAGTGCTAGAAAAGTTAAAAAGTCTTAAAATTGATAAATCTCCCGGCCCCGAGGGGCTATACCCTAGAGTTCTGAAAGACGTGGCTGAGGAAATAGCGGAGGCATTGGTTGATATCTTTCAAGAGTCACTGGAGTCAGGAAAGGTCGCGGATGATTGGAAGATGGCTGTTGTAACCCCCTTGTTCAAGAAAGGATCAAGACAAAAGATGGAAAATTATAGGCCAATTAGCTTAACCTCAGTTGTTGGTAAAATTCTAGAATTCAATATTAAGGCTGAGGTCTCTAAATTCTTAGAAGAGCAGAGTCAGATTAGAACAAGTCAACATGGATTTAGTAAGGGGTGATCATGCCTGACAAACCTGTTGGAATTCTTTGAAGAGGTGACAAGTAGGTTAGACCAAGGAAACCCAGTGGATGTGGACAACTAGACTTTCAAAAGGCCTTTGATAAGGTGCCTCACGGGAGGCCGCTGTGCAAGGTGAGGGCCCATGGTGTTCGGGGTGAGCTACTGGTATGGATTAAGGATTGGCTGTCTGATAGAAGGCAGAGAGTTGGGATAAAAGGTTTTTTGTCGGAATGGCAGCCAGTGACGAGCAGTGTCCCGCAGGGTTCAGTGTTGGGGCCACAGCTGTTCCCATTATATATTAATGATTTGGATGAAGGGATTGGGAGGAATTCTAGCGAAGTTTGCAGATGATACGAAGTTAGGTGGACAGGCAGGTAGTACTGAGGAAGTGGGGAGGCTACAGAAGGATCTAGACAGTTTGGGAGAGTGGTCCAGGAAATGGCTGATGGAATTCAACGTGAGTAAATGCGAGGTCTTGCACTTTGGCAAAAAGAATAAAAGCATAGACTACTTGCTAAATGGTGAGAAAATTCGTAAAGCCAAAGTACAAAGGGATCTGGGAGTGTTAGTCAAGGATTCTCTAAAGGAAAACATGCAGGTTGAGTCCGTGATTAAGAAAGCGAATGCAATGTTGTCACTTATCTCAAGAGGGTTGGAATATAAAAGCAAAATTGTGCTACTGAGACTTTATAAAGCTCTGGTTAGGCCCCATTTAGAGTATTGTGTCCAGTTTTGGTCCCCACACCTCAGATGATCCCCGGAATGGTAGGTCTAACATATGAGGAACGGCTGAGGATCCAGGGATTGTATTCATTGGAGTTTAGAAGACTAAGGGGAGACTTAATAGAGACGTACAAGATAATACATGGCTTGGAAAGGGTGGACGCTAGGAAATTGTTTCCGTTAGGCGAGGAGACTAGGACCCGTGGACACAGGCTTAGAATTAGAGGGGGTAAATTCAAAACAGAAAAATGGAGACATTTCTTCAGCCAGAGAGTGGTGTGCCTGTGGACTTCATTGCCGCAGGGTGCCGTGGAGGCCGGGACGCTAAATGTTTTCAAGGCAGAGATTGATAGATTCTTGTTGTTTTGAGGAATTAAGGGCTACGGGGAGTTGAAACGCCATCAGCCAAAATTGAATAGCGGTGTGGACTCGATGGGCCGAATGGCCTTACTTCCACTCCTATGTCTTATGTTCTTATCCACTTCACCTTCCTGTCCGACCTATCACCATCAGACCCCACCTGCATCTACCTATCGCCTTCGAAGCTAACTTCCACCGAGTTCCACACCCACCCTCCTATTTATTTCTAAAGCCCCCTTCCCCTTCCCTTGCCTCCCCACTTTCCTGATGAAGGACTTGAACCTCAAACGTCAGCTCTCCTGCCTCCCGGATGCTGTCTGATCTGCTGTGCTTTTCCACCCTCACACTTTTCAACTCTGATCTCCAGCATCTGTAGCCCTCACTTTCCCTGAGCCTCTCATAGTAAGAGATGGAAGTATTTTCACTCTTTCTGCCATGTTACTCAAAAATGTGACAATTTATGGAATGGGGACCGAAATTAAACATTCCCTTTTGCAACATCAGGTTGGAGTGCCAAATCAATATTGGGGAAGTAACAGTGACAGTAAGTAACAGAGTGTCAGTTCCAGGGATGCGGTTTATTCTTGGGAACGATTTAGCAGGATTCAAGGTGGGAGAAACACCCCTTGTGGTGGAGAAGGCAAAAGAAAATTAGGGAACTAGGGAGTTAAAAGAAAAATAGCCAGGAATTTTTCCAGACTGTGTAGTAACAAGATCCCACTGTCATAAGTTACAGCAGGAAGGGAAAAACGAAACAAAAAGGCAAAGGATTTGATGTGCAGTTCACTGATACCCTGTTTGATGTCACGGTGCAGGTAAAAAACTTGACCAGGCAGAGGGTCAGGCAATGGTGTTTAGTCCTGAAAGGCTAATAGACTTACAACAGAGATATATACATACACATACACATGCACACACAGAGAAAAGGAATCAGAATATATTATTGAACATTATTAATTTAAAGATAGAATCCTAAAATTAAAATGGAGACCCCAGTAGGTTAGTGCAGAAGGGAAATGGGCCGAAATGCACCTGATTGTGTTACCAGTGGCATACAGTGTTACGGGTAGGATATGAACTAACTGCAGCCGGTCACCTCATTGTACGGAAGACTCAGAGTAAGGTACAGAAAAATTTCTAGTGGCCTGGAATGCACAAGATCGTGGCTAGTTTTTGTTACATTCCAAATGGTAGATAAGTCACAGGCAGTAAAATAAAAACTCAGCAACTTTGTGGGCAAGTCCTGCATTCGAAGAACCTTTCACGTGGTTTATGATTAATTGTGCAGCTCCCCTTTCTAAATGAAAAGTAGCAACCAATAGTTGCTGATTTTAACGAATGTGTCTACCAGATTTCCAGAGGCAATTCCATTACAGAGTGTTAAGATAAAAAGAGAGGTGGAGGGGTTGGTAGCTTTCTTTACTCGCTGTGGAGTGCGCAGAGCGATTTATTCAGACCAAGGTTCTAATTTCACTGCTCAGCTGTTTTAGGAAGTCATGGATAGCTTAAATATGCAGCACTTCAAATCAGGTGTGGCCCATCCTGAATCCCAGGGAACCTTGAAAATTTAGCATCAGACACTGAAGACCATATTAACAGCGTACTGTCAGGATGGACTGAATGATTGGGATAAAGGTGTCCCATTAAATTGTTTCTCATTAGAGATGTCCCAAATAAATCTATTCAGTTTACTTCCTTTGCGTTAATATTCGTACATGAAGTGAGATGTCGTTTGAAGCTAATTAAATATGAATGGACAAGACTGACTTCGGAGGTCTCACAGTTGGACTATGTACAAGAAGCGAGGAGAGATTAGATGGAATAGATGAGTTAGCTAAAGAGCACTTGAAGAGGGCACAGCATCGAATGAAGCAGGAGGCAGAAAAAAGATCTAAAACTTTGTCGATTTCCTGGGGGGATGACGTATTGCCACCAGTGGTAGGAAATCCCTTCAAAGCCAGGTTTAGTGCCTCTTTCAAATTAAAAACAAATGTTGAGTGTGTTAAACTATCTCGTAAAGATACCGGGGCTGACAAAAACGTTATCAAGTTTATCATGCGAAGGAATAATGCTCCAGCCACATTTGAGACTCAGGAACAGAGTTGGGGCCAGATGAAAAAATTGTGCCAGTTTATCTGTACGATGCAGTGATCTTAAGCAAGTGATTGAAAGCTCACATGTTACAGTTGGCAGAGCATGTTGAACAATTACAAGAAGCAAACGTTGTAAATAAAACAGAATTCGCGAAGGCAGAGGTGGTGTTCTTGGGACATTACATTGGCTATGGAAGTTTGATCCCATGGAACACAAAGACGAAGGGCTTTGAGGTATTTCCACTACCATCCGCGAAGAAAGAGGTGCTTCGATTTTTGGAACTGATGGATTCTATCAGAAGTTTGTTGCAAACTTCAGCAGCGTATTGGCACCACTGATGGATTTACTGAAGAAGATCACAGAATAGTGGTGGTCAGAGCAATTCTAGGAGGCATTTGAGAATTTTAAAGCTAGATTAATCACGGCACCAGTTTCAGCTACACCAAATATTTTGAAACCATTTGAAAAATTATGTTTGATGCGAGGGATATAGGGGGTCAGATATGTATTGATACAGAAAGTTGATGATGGAATTGAGTGGCCAATTGGCTACTTGTCGAAAAAAACTCAATATCCACCAGAAAGAAAATACAAAATTTCAATTACAGAAAAAGAATGTTTGAGTTTCGTACTGGCCTGAAATTATTTTAATGGTTAATTGACAAATTGTCGCAGATGGTTGTAGACAACAACAACAATCCTTACATATTTTTGAAATATTTAAAGACCAGAATATGAGACTATTTCATTGGAGTCTCATGTTTCCAGCTTTGAACTTAAAATACACATGCTGTGGGCCCTAAAAACGTGATAACAGATGTGTTACCGTAGATCTAAAGGAAAAAGTGTAGATTAGATTTGATTTATTCCAGTGCTATATATGTGTGCAGAATTAATATGAATGGCATAACCGAGATTAATACTTTCGTATTTCAGAATAATGCAGTTAAGAAACAGAGGAAAAAGATTCTTTTTTTTCTGAATGGGTGAAGTGTTCTGAAGCCGAAAGCATGTCTGGTCACTTTAAGACAGAACGGGTTTTGCTGAATAGAAAGTATAGCCATCGATGCCAGCTAAAGGTCAGCCTGTTTCCTATGTCAGCATGAGCTGGGAAATGGAAACCTGAGTTTTGGTTGCTGTTTTGACAACAATCAAATACAACCAGTAAGTTTGAAAAACTCTCAGGATACCAGAAGCCAACGGAATGTGAATATTATTGTTTGGATACCTTGAAAGCAATCAAATTATGAGAATTATTGTGTCATATGGAGTATATAAACCCAGCGTTTTGAACACTAGATGGAGAGCCACTGCAATTCAACAGCAGAGTAACTGCTGTAGAGAAGGAGTGCGAACTGCCATCTCAAGCACTCTCTATCAATGATGCATGTTCATATAAAACCTACTTGCAGTAAAAAAAAATGACCCAGGAAGATGAGCATTTGGAAGAGTGAACACAACAAGGAAGATAGAGACTGCGCGGTCTTGAGATTGTAATGTTTAATATGTAGATTGTTGATCAGCATATTTTTACAGAGTTGGAGTCAGATAGTAAGTAGGTAAGAAACAGAGTGGCTTGTGTTTGTGAATAGTTGTTGTTTAGTGTTCACTATTAAAGTTAAGAAACTAACTTGCTCTTTTTTTAAATAGTGGAAAGTAGGTGATTTGTGTCGCTCATATTTTAACAGATTACGAGGTGACGCGAGCTTCTCTGGGTGTTTGTTTTTAATTAACAGAGGGGTTCGACTCCACCTTGTAAATGTCCATCCACGCTCACCCCATTTCCCTGCAGTTGGCCCATATCCTTCCAGTCCTTTCCTATCCACATATTTATCCAAATGCTTTTGAAACGTTGTGAACGTACCCCATCAACTTCACCTGCTGGCAGCACATCCACGTACCATCCTCTGTGTAAACAAGTGGCCCCTGGGTTTCCCTTTTATTCCTTCCCCTCGAACATTAAACTCGTTCCCTCTATTGGAAAGGACTGAGAGGATTCACCCTTTCCATATCCCTCATGACCTTATACAGCTCTATAAGGTCCCCCCTCAATCTCCTACACTCTAACGAAAAAGTCCTAGTTTGTTCAACCTCTCCCTATAACTCAGACCACTGGGTCCTGACAACGTCCTTGGAAACTTCTTATGCACTCTTTCTAATTTAATAACATCCTCCCTCTAACAAGGTGACAAAACTGAACACAACACTCCAAGTTCGGCCTTGTCCTATGTAATTGCAACATTAATTCCCAACTTCTATACTCAATGTCCTGCCTGATAAAGGCCAGTGTACCAAAAGCCTTTTCCCTGCCTTGTCTAATTGTGACTCCAATCTCAGAGAACCGTGTGCACTTGAACTCAAAGGTCTTTCTTCCCCCGACACACCTTAAGGCCCTCCCATTCAACATGAAACTCCTACCTTGATTTAAGCTTCCAAAATGCAAGATCTCACACATGTACACTCCATTCTATTTTCCATTTCTCGGCGCACTGCCCCTCCTGATTAAGATCCTGCTGCAATTTCTGATAACCATCCTCACTAATAACGATACTACTTATTTTAGTGTCATCTGCATACTTACAAAGCATGTCTTGTACATTCTAAAACAAATCGGAGACAACAAACAGCAATGGGCCCAGCCTCCAGTCTAACCAACACCCTTCCATTAAACTCTCTACTCCCTACCACCAAGCCAACTGTGTATCCAATTGGCTAGTTCCCCCAGTATTCCACGCGATATAACCTTCCAGAGCAGCCTGCCATATGGAAACTTTTCAAAGACCTTACTGAAATCCATAGAGGCCAGGTCTACCGCTCTGTCCTCGTCACTCTTCCTGGTCAATTCATCAAAGAGCGCTAACAAATTTAGGAAGCGTGATCTCCCACTTACAAGCTGACTGCTCCAAATAAAACCCTGTGTAAGTAATGGGTGAAGTCAATGGTATGCTGTCCTTCATTGTTAGATGATTCGAGTACATAAGCAAAGCCATCTTCCTTCAGTTGTAGAGCCTTGCTGAGAGAATATTGGGGCACCCTCGACAGAATTGATCACCTTAGTAAGGAATGATCTCCTTACCACAGACACGATTGATAGTATCATGAGAATAGAGTGAAGAAGCTGAGTGTTTAATCTGTAGAGGTGTGAGAGATTATTAAATAGTGATGCTGAAACACGAGGAGTAGCAGAGATCACTTATTTCCAAACAGACATTGACAGGGAGAGAAATTCCATACTTTACCCAGGATTGATTGGTTTGATTTGTTCTCAAGTGTACCTCAGTACAGGGAAACACTTTATTTATGAGCAGTGGAGGCAGATCATAGCAAGCATGGCCAGGCAGATCATAGGGTGGAAATAAACTTGGATAGAGTAAGGCATACAGGTTACACTGAACAGGACATGCACTCAACAAAATCAACATGAACAAGATCAGCATTATTTGAACTTAGAGAGTCCATTCATCAGTCTAACGTGACTATCCTAATAGTTTATATACCTAAATTAACTCTCCCCACGTTATTGTGCAGTCGGCGTGTGAACCCGTACTGAACGTCATGTTGCTCACAATCCCCAACAGCAGCCACAATACCTTCCTTCTGAAACAGGAATTCATTCCCATTAGCTTCCGCCTTACATATAGTGCACTAGGCTGGCTTCTCATAGTTGGAAGATGCCTTCTTGAGACTTCACACATATGGCTTCCCTCCTCACCGCGAGAAAATCAAATTGAAGTCCCACATGCGTATCATGAACAACAGAGCCAGGAGGAACAAAGTGGCGCAGTCTGTCTGTGCAGCCTCTGCTCCACTTGTTCATCATGTTGGAGAATCAATAAAAAGACCGTGAGGACTGCCCATGCTGGAGATCATAGTAGAGAGTCGATTGCTGGAAACGTAAAGCAGGTCAGGCAGCATCCGAGAAGCAGGAGAATCGACGTTTCGGGCATAAGACATTCATCAGGAATCAGCATTAATTACCTCATTCTGCCCCCGAGTAAGTGCCTTGAGGTGGGAATGGCCTCCTACTGTTCCTTTACAAGTGATTCAAGGGGATGAATGGCTTCTTCCTCGTTCGATTGGACAGGGCCAAGAGCCTGACTGGGTTACCCCTGGTTCCCGTTTGACAGATCGATGTACTAACAAGTGTGATGATGCAACAGCTTTAAGAGGTTATTTTGTTTTGGTTTCTTTTCAGAAAGAGATTAAATGATCGTTACCAAGCTGGCTAGTTAAGACCACTTGAGTAAACAGCTTTCGAGGCCTGCAGTTTATTTTAATGCAGCCTGAATGGGTGCGGGCAGGTCTCACAGATTAGGATCTCTCGGTTTTGGTTTCTCAGTAACATCATTGACTATAGGGGTCGCCACAGAGTTGGAAGCTTCAGGGAATGTCTGCTGGTTGCAACTCCCTCTGAATTTCCTCTTGGTGCTGTTTTCGTTACCTGAATTTTCCTATTTGCCAAGGGCTGTGTTTATGGGAATTTCCTATGTTGGACTAGTTCATTAGTAATAGCTCCTAGATCTATTATTCTGTTAAGTTGTCCAATAGAATTACATTATTCTAAATTCGTCTTTCTTTCGTTTTATTTCATCTTTCATGTTTAAGTAAATGGTGTTTTGCTCACTACCGAGTCGGTTGACCCATCACATTGCACCTGGAACAGACACTTTGCATTTCCTTGAAAATAAGAAAACGTGGGAGTCGAGGCTACTGGCTTCCAATATTTTCGAGAGGCTCTGATGTGGTCCATCAGACTAGACTCCCTGTCTTCCTGAGTAATAGGCTGGAGGCACTGAGTGGACTGTCCCTGTTCTTCTCCAATAGTGTCAATGGGCTGAGCGACTTCCTCATATTCCTGTGAAACCAGTGTGAGGTGCGGAATGATTTCTTATTTTACTGTGGCAATAGGCAGTGCTGTTACATGAATGTTCCTGACACGTTAACAGCACAAGTCTCAATGGAGTCTGGGTTTTACTGCACATAGACCAATTCAGGATCTGACGGGGAATAAAATGTTCTGAACATTGTGGAATCTTCAGTGACCATCACCACATCTGATCTTATGGTGGGTTGGATGGGGGTGGAGGTGGGGGCGGAGAGACATTGATGAAGCAGCTGAAGATGTTTGTGAAGGGGAAGCTACCATGAGGATCTCCCACAGACCTGACCCAGGACGATGATGAATATATTCCTTTGTGCCATGTTTAATTCCAAATATTGGAGAGTTTACTCTGATTCCCAAGTCCAGTTTTGTTAAGCTCCTTGATGTCAACAAAAGTCAACCACTGCCTTGATATCAGGGCCAGTCATTTTTACCTGAACCCTTATGTCCACTCCTTTTGTTCATATCAATAGGCCATGATATAGGAGCAGCAAGGCTTTTCTTCAAACAGCTGGCATTGAATGTCAGGATTTCTCTTCTCAAGAGTGTTGGGGAGCTAGATGACTGAAAGTATTTGAAGAGGAGGTAGATGGATATTGACCTGTCAGAGAGGTGAGGGCTATGAAGAATTGGGCATAAAAGAGGATTTCAGACCGAGAGCAGATCTGCCACGATCTTACTGAAGAGCAAGGCAGGCTTGAGGGATGAATGACTGCACCTGTTTCTGATGTACTTAAATTCTGTTATTGGAAAGTTAATGGTTGTTATTTTCATGAATGCTCTCTTATTGCATATTGCAGTCAGGGAGACCAGAGGATTTTATGAGCCATCTCTGGGTGAGGTATGAGGGCTTATTTAACAGTGAATTTGTGTCTACAACATGACCAACAAATGGAGCATAAGTTGCAGAGAGTGAAAGCTCTGTGAAGAGAGATGAGGGGCCTCTTTCATACTCAGCCTGGATTTTCCAACTACATTTCCCAAATCATTACAAAGTGTGTGGGACAGTCTTGAAGGGCCGAATTGTCTCCTCTGTTTCTGTGCACCAGGTTATAGCAGTAAGTAGCCTCCAATTGCTCCTGTCCAGCAGGTATGAGGGACTGAATGGAACACAAACGTGGGACTGAGGAACAGAAGTTGGCCATTAGACACTTTGAACCTTCTCACCAAGTACTAAGATTGTGGCTGATTACGTTGGGGTCTCAGCCCCACTTTCCTGTCTATATGCCCTTATCCATGACTCACTTCTCTGTCAAATATTTAACTAACGCAGCTATCAATCAATGTGAACATAGAGGCATGATAAACTTCTAGTGAAGAGAATTCCCACTTGAAAGGTCCATTCAGAATTATTCGTCGTTCCTCTTACAGAGTCAAAGAGTCATACAGAACGGAAACAGACCCGTTAGTCCAATCTGTTCACTCCGATCAGATATCAAATCTGATCCAGTCCCATTTGCCAGTATTTGGCCAATATCCCTCCTCTTTCAGATACTTTTTAAAGTGTGCGATTGTAACCGCCTTCACCACTTCCTCTGACTGCACTTTCTGTACACACACCACTCTCTGTATGAAGCATTTAACTTCAGGTCTCTTCTAAATCATTCGCCCGCTCCCCTCCAACCTTTGTTCTCCTGTTATGGACTCCCCTACCCTGGGAAGCAGAGCGTGTCTGTTCAGAATATCAATGCCCGTGATGATCTTATAAACCTCTATAATGTCACCCCTCAACTTCTGACACTCCAGGAGGAAGCACCTCAACCTAATCAGCCTCTCCCTCAGGCTCAAACCTCCAGACCTGGAACATCTGTGTAAGTCATTTCTACAGAAAACCGAATTGCACGCAGTATTCTTAAAGTGGCCTCACCAACATCCTGTACAGATGTAACATGACTGATTAAGGCAAATATGCCAAATGTGTTCTGCACCACTCTGTCTACCTGTGACTCCACTTTCAAGGAACAATGTACTTCAAGCCCTATGTCCCTTTGTTTCACAACATGACCCAGGACCTTACCATTAAGTGTATTATTTCTGCCCTTATTTGCCTTCCCAAAATACAAAACCTCGTCTTTATCTAAAGTAAACTTAATCTGTCACTCCTTGCCCCTTTGTCCCATCTATTTGTGGTCTCGTTGTACTCTGAGATAATCTACTACATCACCTTTCTGATGCCATCTTTAAAATTACTAACTATGGCCCCAATATTCACATCTAAATCCTTTACATAAATGATGAAATGCAATGAACTGATTATTACAGCACACTGCTGCTGACAAGCCTCCAGTCTGAAAAAATCCTTCTTCCTTTTGAAGGGTATAGACAGGGTGAACAGAGACAAGCTTTTTTTCCAGGGTGCAGGTTTCAATAACGAGACGTCGTGCTTTCAAAATGAGAGGTAGAAAATTTAAGGGGGATACATGCGGTAAGTACTTCACACAGAGGATGGTGTGTGTTTGGAACGCGTTGCTAGAAGAGGTGGTAGAGGCAGGTACGGCAGATTCATTTAAGGTGCGTCTGGACAGATGCATGAGTAGATGGGGAGCAGAGGAGTAGGTGGGGAGCAGAGGAGAAGGTGTGGAGCAGAGGAGTAGGTGGGGAGCAGAGGAGTAGGTGGGGAGCAGAGGAGTAGGTGGGGAGCAGAGGGATACAGATGCTTAGGAATTGACCGACAGATTTAGACAGTACATTTGGATCGGCTCAGGCTTGGAGGGCGAAGGACCTGTTCCTGGGCTGTAAGTTTTCTTTGTTCGTTGTTCTTCAAATGAACACCTTGCTGAAGTCCATCTAGATAATGTCTACCAAACTGCCTTCCTCAATCTTCTTTGTCAACTCTTCAAAAAACTCAACCAAATTAATGAGACAAGGTTTCCCATGCAGAAAGCAATGTTGTCTACCCCGATCAGCCCTTGCCTTCCCAAATGTATGTAATGCTATCCCTCAGAATATTCTCCAACAACTTACCTACCACTGACATCAGGCTCACCGGTCTCTCGTTCCCCGGCTTTTTGGGAAACTGTTTCCTTTGCTAGTCCTACTCCTCCACTGCTCACAACAGATGTTAAATGTAACCAATTTGGTGATATGGCCGATGATATCGGTCTCAGACTGGGTCAGGGTCAGTTTAAGGAACAAGTCAGGCTAGTGTCTTTAATCTGCTAAAACAACGCGTTTATGATCCAGAGCAATGTTACGCAAACTACGATGGAAAGATGAATGGCTAACTGTTTGGGTATTGCAAATATATGATCAATATTTCGCTTTCTAAAAACACTGACAGACACAAACACACACACACACACACACACACACACACACACACACACACACACACACACACACACACACACACACACACACAATCTCTGCAATTTTAACTTGAAAGAACTTTGTGCAGATATTATTGGAACTCGTGACAAACGAAAAATTGCAAGATTGTCCAAAACGTTATCCTGCTTCTGAAGCTATTGTACTCACACAGCACCTAGCAATGGGATTTCATCCTGGGAGAGTTGGATTTGGCTGAATTCCCTTTACTATAGGCAGTGAGGAGATCCCAGTGAATTGTAGTTAGGGATCACCCAAAGGATAGCACGGTGGTTAGCACTGTTGCCTCATAACACCAGCGACTTGGGCTCAATTCCAGCCTTGGGTGACTGTCTGTGTGGAGTTTGCACGTTTTCCACTTTTCTGTGTGAGCTTCTAAATGGGTGATCTAGTTTCCTACCACAGCTCAAACTGTGTAGGTCCGTTGGATTGGTCGTGCTAAATTGTCCGTCGTGTTCAGGGATTCCTAGGTTCGATGCATTAGTCAGGGTTAAATATAGGGAAATGGATTGGGAATGTTGGTATGGAATTGTTGGTCCAAAGGGCCTGTTTCAACACTGCAGGGATTCCATAAAATTAAGAATGGTAACGATGACTTTAGAGTTTTTTCTTTACTCGCACACATTGCTGTGATGAGGAACAATGAAGGAGAGAAAGTGCAATAGGCCGTTCCTTCTCAGGCAGATTAAACTTTCTCTCTCTCTGAGCTGAATCACACAGGAATGTCATCCTCTCCCAAACTGGACCATGTGAGGTCCTTTGTAAATTGTCCAAACTATGTCTCCATCACATTCCCTGTTCTATGTCGGTGCATCATTGCTGCTGTCATACACAGAGCCATACCCTTAGCAGAAAATGGGCTTGGTCGATTTGACGATATGTTTATACCTCCCTGTGTCATTAAAAATAAAAATATTTAATGTATTCAGAATACATGTGTTAAAATGAATGCATTTCTTAAAGAAATACAGAAATTGCTGGAAAAGCTCGGCAGGTCTGTCAGCATCCAGATGCCTTTTACATGATGTAGTTGTACCAGCCTCCACCACTTCCTCTGGCAGCTCATTCCATACACACACCACCCTCTGTGTGAAAAGGTGCCCTTTCGGCCTCATCAAAACCTTTCCCCTCTCACTTTCCACCAATGCCCTCTCGTTTTGGATGCCCCTAACCTAGGGAAAAACCCCTGACTACTCAACCTGTCCATGACCGTTCTGATTTTATAAACCCTGACTGCTGCGAAATGTGACTTCAATCAACACGAATGGCTGTACTTTCACTCATCCTGGGCCTACGTTCTGAAATGCAATACTGACACCTCTTCCTTCAACAAGTCACAATTCTAAATCCAGTTTAATCAGTTTGTTCAGATGTATCATGCGACTTTTTGGTGGGCTTTACACCTTGACCTTTGTGCCCAGAAGAGATCTCAACACTATGCTGTACAACCTCAACATTGACGTCCCCATTCCGATACTCAAAGGTTTGACCAATGAAGACAAGTGTGCTAAACACCTTCTTAACCACACTATCTATATGAGATGCAAATTGTGAAGAATTGAACCTGACCGTCTAGGTTTCTGTAATACAACACTGTCAAATGTCCTGCTTTTAATTGTATAGGTCTGTTCTTGTTTGATTTACCAAATCCAATGCCTGGCATTAATCCAAACTAAACTCCATCTGCCAACCCTCAGCCCAGTGTGTGATATTACTGCATCACACAGCAATACCCATAAAGCTGTAACATTATACTCCTGTGTGTTTGTTAATCAGACTGTCCTGACCTGATGTGACATATCTCTGTAACAGGCAGGACTTGAATCCAGGCCTTCTAGTCCAGAACTAGGAACACTACCACACAAATTCAGAAATTGGAATCAAATCCAGAGCTCTGGCTCAGAGACAGGGACACTACCCACTACAACTACCAGACCAAGATATTGGGTCATATTTTAAGTGTTCGCTTTCAGCTCGGTGTGGATTTATTATAATCAGGTTAGCATTACTGAATTACAAAATCACTTTGTATTATTAAACAAATGCAAGATATTTGTCTCAACTGTAGGATATTGAGTGTACTTGCTATGCTATCGAAATTAACTATAAACATCTTTAATTGCTATTATCTGTAGTCTGCAATATTAAGGAAAGAAATGCTGCAGACACACTCTGCACAATGAAGGGTCTCAAATAGTCATTTATTACTGAACACCAGAGATGAAGGAAGAGCTTAATTTCTGGTCCCAAAACACCGATCACTCTTCCCCACTTCTAACGTGCGACTACTCTCTTCCTAAAACCATGAAATGATACCAGGCCGCTGATTACTGTCCAGCCTCTCCTCCCTACTGACGGTGTCTGCAATCTGTCCCTCCTCCCCCTAAACACACAAGGCAAACCAAGCTCTTTGTGAAAATCAAGGCCGGGGTATGCAAGCTTCCTGGAGAGGGGGAGGGAATTTTAAAATTGTAGGGGGATTTGGAGGTGGCAGTAATATCCCACACTGGCCTGAGGGTTGACAGATGGAGTTTAGTTTGGACACGCACACACACAGCAAATTGAGCTCATCTGGTAATTTAAACTAAACATAAAGAAATGTTCAATTTGCATTGTAAACTGTTTAAATATGAGTGACAGAGAACTCCGAAATTCCACTATGTAAACAAAAACATCAATTTTTTTTAAACTCTGAAAGTGAACATTACCATCAACTATTCACAACTCTGAGACCCCATTTCTCCTAACTGCTTATTACCATTCTCCAACTCTACAGCAATATACTGTTTCAAAAAGACACTTATTCAAATTACGTAAACGTAATTTCAAAACCACGCAGCAACTGACCTCATACCAAAATCCCTTTTTCCCATCTTTCCTGGGAAGATTGGCTCATGTTACAGGATCGATCGAAGTACCTACATTCCAGCATTCTGCAACCTGGGAACACATCCTTCCATGACACTGTCTCTCAATCTCCCCGTCTCTGTCTATACCCCAAACCCTTCCCATGTGGTGTTATTTAAACCGATTGCACTGCCATCTCTCTCTGGCAGTGATTCTCACACCCACAGCACCCCGTTGTCAGGGCCCAATGGAGAGATGGGGCTGTGAGTGGGTGGGAGTTGCACATCCCGTCACTTCCAGCATGGAATGCAAGTTTCCCCACACTGGGCAGGGATCTAACACAGTGTTACTGAGCAATGCACTGGGGTGGTGTACACAGTCCTACATGTTGGGAGGGTAACGGCTCCTGGTTTACAGATAAATGCACTGGGGTGTGGTACTCACGTCTGCATGCTGGGAGCGTAACTGCTCGTGGGTTACAGATCAATGCACTGTGGAGGTGAACATAGTCCTACATTCTGGGATGTTAACTGCTCCCGTTTTACAGATGAATTCATGAATGATCACTGCACAGGTCGCTTTGCTGGTCAGACTATCTGATTGAGGTTTACAAATAATACAATGAGGTGGTCTGTGAAGCTTCACATACTGGATAGATATTTGTTTCAGGTTTACACATTTGTCCCCTGTTGTGTTCTGCACAGCTCCCCGTGCTGGACAGAAATCTAGTCCGGATTTTTAGATCAATGCACCGCTGTGATCTGCACAGCTCCCCGTGCTGGACAAATATCTAGTCCGGGGTGATAGATCATTGCCCAGTTGTGGTCTGCACAGCTCCCGGTGCTGGACAGATATCTAGTCTGGCCTTATAGATCAATGCATGGGTGTTGCTGGAGGAACATAGCAATCCAGGCAGCATCAGGAAGTGTAGAATTTGATGTTTCAGGTGCAGCCTTCCTTCAGGAAATTTCAGAACGGTTACTCCAGAAATGTCGACTTCTCCACCTCCTGATGGTGTCTGGATTGCTGTGTTCTCCCAGCTTCCGAATTCCACCTTCTGCAGCTTTTCTGTCTCTATCCCAGCTTCCCAAACTGGACAGATGTTTAGTCTGCGTTTGATGATAATTGCTCTGACATGATCTGTGCCGTATTCCACTCTGGACAGATTGCTGGGTTGTATTGACCAGTGCAATGGATGAATCTGGACAGATTGCTGTATTGCACTGAGCAGTACACTGGCCTGGTCTGCACAGTGGTTCACAGAGAACAGATATCTCCCCTGAGTTTATAGTGTTTGGGCTGGTTCTGTGCGGTGGATTGAGAATGTGGTATATCTCACCCTTTCAGCTGATTTGGTAATGCCTTTAGATCCCATTCCTGTGATTGGACTCTCAATCTCTCACCCCATTAATTCTACAGTGTGTCCAGACACAGTACATCATGGTAGTGGGTTGGGAAGGGGGCTAAAGTGATGGACAGGTCAAGGGGTTCCCCGGAAGGTTCTTTCCCTGACATTCTATAACTGACATTCCCCGGAACGTTCTGTCTCCGACATTCTATAACTGACATTCCCCGGAAGGTTTGTCCCTGACATTCTATAACTAACATTCCCCGGAATGTTTTATCCCTGACATTCTATAACTGACAATCCCCGGAATGTTCTGACCCCGACATTCTATAACTGCCATTCCCCGGAACGTTCTGTCCCCGACATGCTACAACTGACATTCCCCGGAACGTTCTTTCACCGAAATTCTATAACTTACATTCCCTGGAACGTTCTGCCCTGATATTCTATAACTGACATTGCCCGGAACATTGTGTCCCTGACATTCTATAACTGACATTCCCCGGAACGATCTGTCCCTGACATTGTTTGTGAACGGCCAGTCGTCAGTGAATTGAATGAACGATCAGATCCCGAGAGAAGAGATCCCGTTCCAGGGAGAAGGATGCACTGTTCCGAAGGCCCCTCAGGCAGTGAAAGAGGCGAATATGTTTTCCCTGCATTTACATTTCTTAACGACACAGGATAGACAACAATTTAGACCAAAATACAGAAATTTCAATCTCCGTTTGTCTTCAGGAAACTGGGAGGGAATCCTTCAGGACAGCAACGTTTCCACCCTCTGTATTAGGAAATTGGAAGGAGTGACCTGTGTCTGCTCTTGAGTGATCGAGTGCGTGGGAATGTTCTAGAAAACATCTGTCCATATGGATGTGTCTCTGTGTGGTTGGGGATGAATGGTTTCTTGTGGTTCATGTCACATTTTTGTCAGTAAGTCCGACCTTCCCATTTGTTATTCCAGCTCCAATTATGTTAATAAATCCCTGAATATAGGGACGCATTTGAAAATCTCACCGGGTCCCCGATCAAACAGGTCGCTTTGCCTCCAGGCTGATGGATAATGGGTTTGTTTTACTTCCTCACAGTTAACGTAGTGACCATCTACGTCCTGCTTTATAAAGATTGTGGATTGTCTCCATGTGTCAGACGTTACCTGGGGGCCATGGCAGCGGCGGATCTCCTGGTCATTATCCTCGACCTGATCCTGAGGTACATTCCCATTGTTTATCGGGAACAGTTTTATTTCCTGCACTCCGTCCCCGTGTGTAATATCCACGCCGTCCTGCTTTATGCAGCCACTGACTGCTCTGTCTGGTTCACCGTCACTTTCACCTTTGATCGGTTTGTGGCCATTTGTTGCCAGAAGCTGAAAAGTAAATGTTGCAGTGAGAAAACGGTGGCTGTGGTTCTGGGAGCAGTGACTGTGCTGAGCTGTTGAAAGAACATTTTCTGGTATTTTATGCTCACGGCTTCGTATTTGCTGGTGAACCGACTCTGGTTTTGTTTTGTAACACGCGCTGTTCGAGTCTCCAGTGTCTGGACCACAATCGTGTTCCTCCACCACATTCTAACCCCATGTGTCCCATTTCTCCTGATTCTGCTGCTCAATGTTCTCACCGTCAGACACATTTTAGTGACCAGCAGAGCCCGCAGGAGACTCCGCGCTCACACCAATGGGGACGCTCAGTCTGACACAGAAATGAGAAACCGAAAAAAATCCATCATTTTACTGTTTGGGATCTCGGCCAATTTCATCCTGTTATGGTCAACGTTCATGCTGTATTCTATATTGTACCGGATGTTGTGGATTGGGTATAACTCTGTGTATCTCGATTGGTTTGTGCAGGAATTGGGCTTCATGCTACAGCTCCTCAGTTGCTGCACAAACACCGCGATTTATGCCGTGACCCAGACTAAGTTCAGGCAGCAGCTGAAGAATGTGCTGAAATATCCCTTCACCCAAATCCATCCATCAATCAAATTCCTTCATTAATCAATCCATCCGGGATTTTCTCATTTCAGTTCAGTGTTTCAGCGATGGAGCAGCCTGTCGCTATGGTAACAGACTGAGGGTAGCGCTGGTTTGTCCATCCTTATCCCACAGGAGTGTTACAGGGAAACATTTCAATGTTTCTCACAACTCAGGGGCCAGTGAGAAAAGGCACCATCCCATTGACTGTATCCATCACTTCCATATGCAACCAATATAAATGTTGATTAAAGTATGCCGAGAAGCAGAGTGACCGATGTTGTTGTGTGTCTTTGTGTTGGAGAAGCTGAGCTGGAGACAGACAGACTCAGCCCCGAGTCCTGGTCCTCAGGGAAGGGGAGGGCGCCGCGCCGTGAGCTCAGGAGCTGGGTTTAACGCCCTCTGTCCCCCGACTGCAGCCGGCTCTCCCCATTTCATCCCCCCTCTCTTTCTAGTCAATTCTCTTCCTCTCTCTCATCACCTCTCCTCTTCACACTCCCTCGTTTCCCCTCTCACATGCAATCCCCCAATCCCAGTTGCTCCACCTGCACACACTCTTACCTATCCCCTCACCCTCACTCTCTCTGTTCTGCCGTCTCTGCCTCCCTCCAGCAGTTCCATCTCTACCGCATTTCCCCCTCCTCCTACCTCTCACATCTCACCCCGCCCCAGACCCAAAAGCAGCCTCACGACCAACCAACCCCACACCCTCCAGTCTCTGGTTCAGAGGGAGAGGGAAGGACCAGGGAGACAGAATGTGTCTGAGACAGAGGGAGGGAGGGACAGGAGGGAGAGAGATTCCATCAGAGAGAAACAGAGGAAGGTGGGGAGAGAGAGTGAGAGACACTGATTGAGGGGGGTGAAGAGTGAGAGAAGGTGGAAGGAAAGTGAAGGAACGGGAGGAGAGAGAGGGGGCAGGGGAGAGATATGGTGAGAGAGCGGAGGGCGAGAGCGAGGGGAGGGCGAGAGAGAGGAGATGGGGAGTGAGAGGAGAAGGCGAGAGAGAGGAGACCAAGAGATGAAAGGGAAGGGAGGGGAGGTCGAGACACGGGGGAGGGCGAGAAAAGGGGGAGGGCGAGAGAGGAGAGGGTGAAAGAGGGGAGGGCGAGAGAGGGGAGGGAGGGAAGGTTGGGCAAGAGGGAGGGAGCGGTCGAGAGGGAGGGAGAGGGCGAGATAGGGGAGTGCGAGAGATGGGGAGGGTGAGAGAGGCGACGGCAAAAGAGGGGAAGGAGGGGTTCGACAGAGAGGGGAGAGTGAGAGAGGAGGACGATGGAGGGGAGGGAGTTAGAGGAGGGCGAGAGGAAGGGAGAGGGCGAGAGAGGATAGTGCGAGAGAGGGGTATGGGAAGAGAGGGGTAGGAGGGAGGGGAGGGCGTGAGGGAGGGTGAGGGCATGAGAGGGAAGGGAGGGAGTGGAGGCCGAGAGAGGGGTGAGGGTAAGAGAGGGGATTGTGAGAGGGGGAAGGGCGATAAAGGGGAGGGCGAGAGAGGGGAGTGAAGGAGGTGAGGGCGAGAGTGAAGGAGAGGGTGAGAGAGGGAACGGTGAGACAACGGAGAGGGTGAGAGGGACGGTGGGGGCAAGAGAGGGTAGGGAGGGAGGGGAGGGCGAGAGAGGATAGGGTGAGAGAGGGGAAGGACGGAGGAGAGGGCGTGAGGGAGGGTGATGGCGTGAGAGGGAAGGGACAGAGTGGAGGGCGCGATAGGGGTGAGGGTGAGAGAGAGGAGGACGAGAGAGGGGAGGAAATTGAGGGTGAGAGAAGAGAGTGTGCAAGAGAGGGGAGGGCGAGATTGGGGAGAGTGAGGGGAGGGCGAGATAGGAGAGGGAGGCAGGGGAGAACGAGAGAGGGGAGAGATAAAAGGGTGAGAAGAAGGAAGAGGGTGAGAGAGGGGATGGGAGAGAGGGGGAGCGAGAGTGGGGGGGCAAGGGGGGAGGGCGAGAGAGGGGGAGTGGGAGGGGAGGGTGATAGAGGGGAGAGGATGAGGAGGGGGACAGAGAGAGGTGGACAGAGAGGGGGGTACAGAGAGAGGGGGGTACAGAGAGAGGGTGGACAGAGAGAGGAGGGACAGAGGGGGACAGAGAGTGGGGGACATAGAGAGAGGGAGGCAGAGAGAGATGGACAGAGTGAGGGGGACAGAGAGAGGGGGACAGAGAGAGGGGAACAGAGGGAGGGGGCCAGAGGGAGGGGGACAAAGGGAGGAGATAGCCAGAGAGTGGAGACTGGGAAGGGAGGGCGAGAAAAGGGCGACGGCGAGAAGAGGGAGAGGGTGAGAAGAGGGGGAGGGCGAGAAGAGGGGGAGGGCGAGAAGAGGGGGAGGGCCAGAGGGGGGAGGGCGTGGGGTGGGGAGGGCGTGAGGGGTGTGAGGGCGAGAGGAGGGTGAGGGCGAGAGGGGGTGAGGGCGAGGGGGGAGGGCGAGAGGGGGGAGGGTGAGAGGGGGCAGGGCGGGGGGAGGGCGTGAGGGCGGATGGCGAATGATAGTGAGGGCGAGAGAGGGGGAGGGCGTGAGGGGGAGAGGGAGGTGAAGGCGAGAGGTAGCGAGAGGTTGAAAGAGGGGAGGGCAAGAGAGTGGAGTGAGGTCGGGGTGAGGGAGAGGGCGAGAGGGAGGGAGAGGGCGTGATAGGGGAGTGCGAGAGGGTGGAGGGTGAAAGAGGGGATGGTGAGAGAGGTGACGGCGAAAGAGTGGAGGGAGTGGTTGGCGACAGAGGGGATGGAGAGAGAGGAGGGCGAGAGAGAGGAGGGCAAGAGGGGGGAGGGAGGGAGGGGAGGATGAGAGGAAGGGAGAGCGCGAGAGAGGATAGGGCTAGAGAGGGGTTGGGCGAGAGAGGGGAATGAGGGAGGGGAGGGCGTGATGGAGGGTGAGGGGGTGAGAGGGAAGGGAGGGAGTGCAGGGCGAGAGAGGGGTGAGGGTGAGAGAGGGGAGTGTGAGAGGGGGAAGGGCGATAAAAGGGAGGGCGAGAGAGGGGAGTAAAGGAGGTGAGGGCGAGAGGGATGGAGAGGGTGAGAGAGTGGTCAGCGATACAGCGGAGAGTTCGATTGGGAGGTAGTGAGTGTGAGAGGGTAGGGCGGGATGCGAGTGGGAGAGAAGGGTGAGTGTGAGAGAGAGGAGGACGAGAGAGTGGATGGAATTGAGGGCGAGAGAAGGCAGTCCGAGAGAGGGGAGGAAGAGACAGGGTGAGAGCGAGGGGAGGGCGAGAGAGGCAAGGGTGGTAGCGTAGAGTGAGAGAGGGGAGGGAAGGGAGGGCGAGAAGAAGGGAGAGGGTGAGAGAGGAGGGTGAGAGAGGAGAGGAAGGGAGGCGAGGATGAGCGAGTGGAAGGAGGTAGGGGAGGGCTTGAAGGAGGGAGAGGCAGTGAGAGGGGAAGGATGGAAGGAGCTGAGTTTAACTCCCTCTGTCCTTACTTTCCCTTCTGGGTCTCCCACTCCAACTTGGCTCTCAGCAGAATTCACCTTGCTCCCTTTGTCACTCTCCCTTCATATATCCCTCCCACTCTCACACTGCACTGCTATTTTTCTCTCGTTTTCCCATTTACACACTCAATTCCACTGTCCTTGCCTTCCCCCATCTCACTCCCTCTTTCCATATTGCAATTCTAACCTCCCAATGTTACTGTCTTCCTGGAATCCTTCGATGCTGGGGGAACAGAAGAGGTTTGTCGAACTTCAGGCCGATGTTAGGAAACAGAGATTGGGATGGCATGTCAGGCCATTGCCAGGGCAACAGTATGGAGCTAGAGCCAAACGCCATTGCTCGGGGACATAGTGGGTGTGTGTACACCTGCTGTTACTAGGGGGTAACAGGTGGAGTGGCACCACAGGCTGTGGCTGAGACTGGTACAAAAGGATATCACAAACAGAACACATTGTGTGGGACATACTGTCTGTTACTCGGGGAATAGAATGGGGATGGGGTTAAAGGCCATTTAGAGGGGATCAACTGGGTCAGAGTTCACAGGCAGCAGCTCAGTATAAGGTGTGTGAGGAATGTGATGGTGGGAGACTGCGTGGGTGTGTGAGTGTGATGCTGGGGGAGTGTGCGAGGGAGTGAGCATGATTGTGGGGGAATGTGTGGGAGAGTGAGTGTGATGGTGGGGGAGTGTGCAAGTGAGTGAGCGTGATGGTGGGGGAGTGCACGGGGTCTGAGAATCAGGGGAGGGCTGTGTGGGGGAAGTGAGCGATACAGTGGGTGAGCGTGTGTTTGATTGAGTCTGATGGTGAGGCTTTATGCAGGGTGAGTGAGCATGACAGTGGGGTTGTGTGTGGTGGAGGGTGCGTGAAGGTGTGCGACTGCAGGGGAGTGAACATGACGGTCGGGGAGTGTGTGGGGGCGAGCGTGACAGCAGGGGTGGTGTGGGGCAGTGTGTGTGAGGGTGGTGGAGTGTGTGGGGGTGAGTGCGACGGTGGGGGTGGTGTGGGGCAGTGTGTGTGAGGGTGGTGGATTGTGTGGGGGTGAGTGCGACGGTGGGGGTGGTGTGGGGCAGTATGTGCGAGGGTGGTGGAGTGTGTGGGGGTGAGCGTGACAGCAGGGGTGGTGTGGGGCAGTGTGTGTGAGGGTAGTGGAGTGTGTGGGGGTGAGTGCGACGTTGGGGCTGGTGTGGGGCAGTATGTGCGAGGGTGGTGGAGTGTGTGGGGGTGAGCGTGACAGCAGGGGTGGTGTGGGGCAGTGTGTGTGAGGGTGGTGGAGTGTGTGGGTGTGAGCGTGATGGTGAGGGTGTTGTGGGGCAGTGTGTGTGGGGGGGTGGAATGTGTGAGGGTGAGCGTGATGATGTAGGTGGTGTGGGGCAGTGTGTGTGATGGTGGTGGAGAGTGTGGGGGTGACTGTGACAGTTAGGGTGGTGTGTGGCAGTGTGAGATGGTGGTGGAGTGTGAGGATATGAGCGTGACGGTGAGGGTGGTGTGGGGCAGTGTGTGTGAGAGTGGTTGAGTGTATGGGGGTGAGTGTGACGATGAGGGTGGTGTGGGGCAGTCTGTGTGAGGGTGGTGGAGTGTGTGGGAATGTGTGTGACAGTGAGGGTGGTGTGGGGCAGTGTGTGATGGTGGTGGAGTTTGTGGGGTTGAGCGTGACGGTGTGGGTGGCATGGGGCAGTGTGTGTGAGGTTGGTGGGGTGTGGGGTTTTGTGTGTGACAGTGAGGGTGGTGTGGAGCAGTATGTGTGATGGTGGGGGTGGTGGAGTGTGTGGGTGTGAGCGTAATACTGGGGATAGTGTGGGGCAGTGTGTGTGACGGTGGTGGAGCGTGTGGGGGAGAGTGCGACTGTAAGGGTGGTGTGGGGCAATGTGCGTGAGGGTGGTGGAGTGTGAGAGTATGAGCGTAACACTGAGGGTGGTGCAGGGCAGTGTGTGGATGTATTACTGACTGCGTCATGGAGTGGAATTGGCAACTGAGACTGTAAGGTTACTGTTTAAACTATCTTCAATTGTATTTACAGATTGCGAGACACATGAGGGGCTTTAAGGAAAAGAGCTTAACTTACCTCATTGACTGTTGGGTGGGCATCCTGTTCAGATACAATTTATTGATAATTCTTAGAATTGACTTATACCGACTCCATAAAACTGTTCAGAGCATTGTAACGGTCATCGAAGCTGCTAACACATTTCCAATGGGTTAATAGTCGTCAATGATAGAGTAGGAACGAGTTGGGCTAGTAAAGTCCAGTTATTCAAAATCATCCTAATTTACTTCCAGAAACAAGTGAGAGAAATCCACATTATTGCATTAGTCCAAATTTAGAAGTCCAGGAGAACTGAAAGCAATGCTGGTGTTGGGAGTTGCAGTAATGATAGGGGGAAAAAAAGTCTTGTTTTGCAGGGATACACAGAATTCACAGATGGGAAACTCAGTGTTAACATCACATTTAACACACCCAATTTCGCAGGTCCTGAACATTATAAGTAACATAGAAAGGGAAAAGCAGCATTCCCAGCCCAGAGAAACCATTCCCATGTTGTGTATGTGGTCGAGGATTTAACTGGTCATGTGATCTGGGAAGACACCAATGTGATGGGACCAGGGAAAGGCTGTGTAAATGTGGGGATTGTGGCAAGGAATTCACTTACCCCTCCCAGCAGGACCCTCACTGACACAGTCACACTGGGGAGATTCTGGTCACCTGCCCCATGAATGGGAAGGGATTTATTCTTGCAATCTAATGAGGCACCAGAGGGGGCACAGAGGATTGAGACCCTTAACCTGCTCCAGGTGTCAGAAAGGATTCATTCAAATCACTCACTTGCGGAGACATCGGTACATTCCCACTGGGGAGAGGCCATTCACCTACTCTGTGTGTGGGAAAGGATTCACTCAGTCCTCTGACATGCTGAGACCCCAGTGAACCCAAACAGGGGAGAGGCCATCCAGATACTCAGTGTGTGAGAAGAGTTTAATGATTCATCCTGCCGCCCGAGACCCCCGTGAGCCCACACAGCGGAGAGGCCATTCAGATGCTCAGTGTGTGAGAAAGGTTTCAGTGATTCATCCCTCCTGCTGATACACCAAAGGGTTCATACTAGCTAGGAGCTGTTCACGTCTCTATGTGACAAGGGATTAGCTGAGTCTTCAACACGACTGAGAGACCAGTGAGTGGACACAGGGAAGTGGTCATGCCCCTGCTCCGTGTGGGGTAGAGTTCACACATCACTGCAGGACTCTGATTCTGCAGTTACTGTTCATCAGAGTCAGGACAGGGCCTTGTACATGATAACGCTGTTGGAGTATTGATGTTGGGATTGTTAATCACATTAGCTGGGCTGGAATTGACTGAATCTCCACAAAGAGCAATGTGCCAATGAACAGGGATGGTCTGTTTTTATTTCAATTGTGATTGCAGAACTGCTGCTTCACCGCATCAGGTACAAGGTTGGAGTCCAGCCTTGATTGACGGCTGTGTGGAGTTCCCACATTCTCCTCATGACAGTGTGGGTCTCCTCCAGGTGCTTTAGTTTCCTCCTACAGTCCAAAGACATGCAGTTTAGGTGGATCGGTCGTGCTAAATTGTCCAGTTTACAGGAATGTGAACACTAGGTGGATCAGCCATGGGGAATGCAGTGTTGTAGGGATGGAGTGCTCAGAGTGGAATGTTATTCAGATGATCGGCGGGATTTGATTGGCCAATGCTCTCCTTCCACATTGGAGGGATTCTATTCTACGATTGGCGATAAAGGCTACAAAGCAGTGTGTCCTTGGAGAAGGAGCATGTGGTGTGTATCAACGCTCGCGAAGATTTTAGGTAGAGGTGGGCACGGCATGGCGATACAGTGCTTTATCTCCACCACTGACCCCCCCATCCCCCGCCTCCACAACTCTACTTTGATGTAGTCCCTTCCCACTCTGTCACTTGTAATGGTTTGCTGGTGGTGATTAAGCAAAGGCAAAATGGCGTAATGATGATTTTGATGGTTGGAAGGTTGCTCAGCTGTGTGTGATAACGCCTCTGGGTAGGAGAATTGGGGGGGGGGGAAAGAACGCTTCACAGCTCACAGAAATAGAACTGAAAAGCAGTTAAAACAAACCAAAGGTTCAGACAGGGAGGGAATATTTCCCTGGATTTTGAATAGCTGGGACGTGATGGTCTCCGGGAGAAGACAGGATTTTTTTTTACAGGGCGTTTGAAATTTAAAACTGTTATATTCAGATCGTTTATTTTCTTTTTGTTTTCCTTACAGTGGAATAAACTCACATTTTGAAAACCAACTTTGCAACCCTTGCATGAAAGACAAATGTTAAAGTCCATCAAACCATCACTAACTTAAAACTGATGTGGAGGTGCAATCTCCTGGAGAATCCCTGCCTAATTCCGGGCTCGAAGGCTGGATACATACATGGGAGATAGCAACAGGAGGAGGTCATTCGGCCTTTCAATCCTGCACCACCATTCAATGGGAAACACCTGATCATCCAGCTCAGTCTCCTCTTCATGCTGTGTTCCAATCCCATTTCATGACTTTACCTCGAAGAACTATATCTCAGTCATCCTTTAGCTTCACTGCCATTTGATCCAGTGATGATGCTGTTTTACTGTGTGTGTGTAGGCAAAGGTAAGTAAGTAGAAATGTCTTAATAGAATTCCAAAAGATTTGTCAAGCGTGATCTGCCCTTCATGAACCCATGCTGTGTCTGTCCAATGGGACAATTTCTATTAAGTTTCCCTGCTGTTTCTTCCATGATATTAAACCCAATCATCTTTCCCACTACAGAGAGTAAGCCAACTGGTGTATAATTCCCCATCCTTTGTCCACTTCCTTTTTAAACCAGTGACTTTAATTTTGCTGCGTTCCAATCTGCTGGGCCTGCCACAGAATCCAGTGAATTTTGGAAATTTACTGCCAGGGCATTTGCTATTTCTCCTGGCTTCACTGTTAGTACTCTGGGGTGCATTTCATTAGGGTCAGGAGACATTTATGTCATTAGCTCAATTACCTCCAACCGTCCAACAATAGCTGTTCTGTAATATTAATAGTTTCCAAATCATCACCTACCTTTGTCTCTTTGCTAATTACAGGAAAGCTATTAGTATCCTTCACTGTGATGTCACATAACTAAATGCTTCTTGTCATTTTCCAAAGGGCCAACTTATACTTTAGCCACACTTTTCTCGCTCAATATAAAATTTTGCTATCTGTCTTTATAGTCTGTGCTAGTTTATTTTTCTCATGTTGTATCTAACTTTTCTTTATAGCTCTTCTGTGGCTTTCTGATGACCTTTAAAGTTTTCCCAGTTCGAGCTTCATGCTGTTTTTGGCCACTTTGTATGCCTTCTCTTTCAATTTGATTGCTTTCCAATAGCAGAGTATGTCTTTTCTTACAGTCCTTCCTTTTCACTGGCATACACCTTTGCGGAGCACTTTGTAAAATGTCTTTGGAAATCTTTCACTTCTCATCAACTGTCCCCCATAAAATCTTTATTTTCGGTCTACTTTACCCAGGTTCTCACTCATTCTATTGTAGTTCCCTCTGTTCAAGCACAGGACCCAGGTATTAGATTTTATCTACAATCGCTCTATATGTATTTGAAATTCAACCATACAGTGATCACTTCTTCGAAGATGATCCGTAACTCTGAGGTCATTAATTATTCGTGTCTCATTGCACAGGGGCCAGATCTTGGATAGCTTACTCCTTTGTCAGTTCCATTTCATGCTGTTCAAAAAAACTACCATGGATACATGTAACGAACTCCTCAAGGCTACCCTGACTGAGCTGATTTGACCAATTTTCATGGAGATTAATATCACCCATGACGATAGCCATACCATTTTTACAGGCATTAGTTGTTTTTTTGTTTCTTGCCCATCCCAATGTGATGTTATTATTTGGTGGCCGACAGACTACGCCTATCAGTGACTTGCTTATTAGAATTTTGAATGAATTATTCCTGTTTCTCGTAATGTACCGCAATAACAGCAACTACTTGCATTGTATGGCATCTTTCACAATGGCAAATCTCCTAAGGTGCTTCGTGGATGATCAAAACATTGATTTAGGAGAATGATTTTAAAATACGTCTTAACGGAAGATAGAGAAGGTTGGGGAAGCTATTCCACAGAATTCAACCCTTGTCAGCTCCAATTGTGGAGTGATGGTGGTGGGTTGGAAAGGGAATGTACAAAGGGGAAACGGAGGAGCGCAGGCAGTGTATAAGGCCTTAAGGACAGAAGAGGTTCCAGACTGAGTCTGTCTGTCACAGAGAGTATGGCTACCTCATGGAGCTTGAAGCACCACGATGGGTACATACATGTCATGTTAGTCAAGGATGTTATAACGGTGGCTGAGAGAACTTTTGATGAGGACTCGTCTACTGAGGTAGTGTGGGGTGAGGTTAGAATCAGGGGAGGGGATGTCACACTGCTTGGAGTTTTTTTTATAGGCCTCCACAGAGTTCCAGGAGAGTGAATGAGAGGATTAGCAAACTTATTCTGGGTAGGAGTGAAAGTAACAGGTTGGTCATAATGGGGGACTTTAACTTCCCCAACATTGACTCGAAATGCTATAACTATATTTCGTCGGATGGATCAGTTTTCGTCCAGTGTGTACAGGAGGGTTTCCTGACACAGTATGTCGAAGGGCCGACAAGAGAGAAGGACACATTGAATCTGGTGCTTGGTAATGGACCAGAACAGGTGTTTGATTTAGTTTTAGGTGGGAGAATTTGGAGAGAGTGACTATAATTCAGGTATGTTTAGTTTCGCGTAGGAAAGGGTTAGGTACATGTCAAAGGGCAAGGGGTATCGATGGGGCAATGGCAGTTATAATGCGATTAGGCAGGTATTAGGATGCATAGAATGGGGTAGCAAAATGCAGGGGATGCATACAGTGGAAATGTGGAGCTGGTTTATGGAAGAGATATTGCATGTTCTTGATAGGTATGTTCCTGTCAGGCAGGGAGGAAGTGAGAAGCTAAGGGAACGTAGTTTACTACAGAAAGTGCATTTCTTATTACGAAGAAGAAGGAGGCGTATACGTTGCTGAGGCAAGATGATTCAGATGAGGAGATGGAGAGTTACAGATCAGCTAGGAAGCATTAAAAAAAGAAAGTTAAGAAGAGCAAAGAGAGGACACGAGAAGTCTTTAGCAAATAGAATAAAGGAGAACCCTAAAGTTTTCTATCGTTGTGTGAGAAATAAAAGGATGATTAGGGTAGGAATAGGTCCAATCAAAGACAGAAGTGCGAAGTGCAGTGTGTACTCTGTGGAGATCAGAGAGGTGTTAAACGAGCATTTCTCATCAGTTTTCACTCAGGAAGAGGAAAATATTGTGGAGGAGAAGAGTGAGATAAGAGATATTAAACTAGGAAGGATTGAGATTAGTTAGAAACAGGTGTTATCAATTCTAGAAGGAGTGAAAGTAGACAAGACCCCTGGGTCGGATGGAGGTTATCCGAGGATTGTGTGGGTAGGTAGGAAGGACAGAGCAGCGCCTTTGACTTTGATATTTGAGTCCACATAGTCTACAGGTTTGGTACCAGAGAATTCTAAATGTTGTGCCTTTGTTCAAGAAGGGCAGTAGAGATGACCCAGGCAATTATACACCAGTGAGCCTTACTTCTGTTATAGGAAATGTTTTGTAAAGGATTATGAGAAATAAATTTTTTAATCATCCAGCAAGCAACAAATTGATTTCAGATAATCGACATGGCTTCGTCAAGGGCAGATCTTATCTCAAAAAAACCTCATTGAGTTTTTTGAGAAGGTGACCAAACAAGTAGATGAATGTAGGGCAGTTGACGTGGTATACATGGTCTTAAGTAAAGTCTTTGATAAGGTTACACATTGTAGATTGTCAAAGAAAATGCAGAGGCAGGGAATTGCGGGCGATTTAGCAGTTTGGATTATAAATTGGCTTTGTAAAAGAAGGCAGAAAGTGGTAGTTAATGGAAAATGTTTAACTGGAGTCCAGTTACTAGTGGTGTGCTGCAAAGATCTGCTTTGGGATCACTGCTGTTTGTCATTTTTATAAATGACTTAGACACAGGCATAGGTAGATGGATTAGTAAATTTGCCGACGACACTGAAGTCGGTGGAGTCGTAGACAGTGTGGAAGAATGTTACAGGTTGCGGGGGACTTGGATCAACTGCATAATTCGGCTGAGAGGTGGCAAATTGAGTTCAATGCAGCTAAATGTGAGGTGATGCACTTTGAGAAGAATAACAGGAAGGCAGAGTACTGGGTCAATGGAAAGATTCTTGGTAGTGTGGATGTGCAGAGGGATGTTGGAGTCGATGTACATAGATCCTTGTAAATTGCGACCCAGATGGATAGTACTGTGAAGGAGGCATAATTTGTGTTAGGTTTCATTCGTAGAGGAATTGAGTTCGGGAGCGGCAATATCATGCTGCAACTACAAAAAACGCAGATGCTGCCATACTTGAAACATTGTGTGCAGTACCGGTGCCCATATTTCGGGAAGGATGTGGAAGAATTGGAAAATGTGCAGAGTATATTAAGCAGGATGTTGCCTAGTCTGGACGACGGTCTTATGAGGAAAGGCTGAGAGATTTGATCCTGTTCTCCTTGGCAGGAAGAAGGCTACGAGGGGATTTGATAGAGACATACACGATCATCAGAGGTTGAGGCAAGGTTGATAGTGGAAGTCTTTTTCTAGGATGATGATGTCAGTGTGCACAAGGGGGCGTAACTACAAATGAGGAATGATAGATTTAAGACAGATTTCAGAGGCAGGTTCTTGACTCAGAGAGTGGTGAGAGCGAGAAATGTACTACCCACTAATGTAGACAACTCAGCTACATCAGGAAGTTTAAACAATCCACAGATATGCACATGGATGATTTTGGTATAGTGTAGGGGGGCAAGCTGAGAACAGTTCACAGGTCGGCGCGACATCAGGGACTGAAGGGCCTGTTCTGCGCTGTATTGTTGTATGACTATTGTGCTACAAGGGATTTCTGCTGTCTTAAACAGAGTGACAGATCTTGTATAGTTGGCTTACGAAATGTCACTGATCTCTACCAAACATGTACGAGTTCAAGTGAGGGCAACACTAAGATGCCTGCAACAGGAGGGGAACGGGTAGTTCCATACAAAGCCCTGCTCGTTCTCACCTATTTTCACCTCCAAAACCAGTGTCCCCTGGTATATCACAGGGATCAGTGCTGTGTCTCTTCTTATTTATACCATTCATAGATGGAATAGATGTGAATCTGGAGGGGTGGGTGGGTGGAGGGGTGGGAGTTGTGATAGGTAAGTTTGTGTTTGATACAAAGATTGACCGGGTGGTTGGCAGTGAGGAGGAAGGCCTGATTTTACAGGAAAGTACAACTGGAATGATCAGATGGGCAGATCAATGGCAGATGGAATATATTACTAATAAATATGAGGAGATGTACTTTGGAAGGAGGAATAAGACATGGGGTGTACACAATAATTGGCAGCGCACGAGGAAGCTCAAACGGTGTTTCTTCATGCACCCCTGAATGAAACTGAACTGTGTAATGGACGAGTTAAGAATTGAATCTTGGGTGTAGCGTTTATTAATCAGGGCATAGATTATAAGTGCTACACAGGTCTTTGTTTAGTCCAGGATGGAGTACTATATGTAGTTCTGGGAGCCAAATTCCAGGAATGATGGGATTGTACTGGAGGGGTTGCAGAGGAGATTCACCAGGATGTTTCCTGGGATGATACATATCAGCTATGGAGAGAGGCTGGATAAGCTCGAGTTGTTCACTTTGGATGGGGAGGCTGAAGGGGACGTGATTCAGAAGGATAAGAAAACGAGGGGCATGGACAGAGTGGATAGACAGAAGCTGTTCCTTTGAAACAGAGGGACAAGAACAAGGGAGCACACTTTTAAAGTGAAGGGTTTGAGTTTCAGAGAGGATATAAAGATTACTATTTTTTCACCGAGAGGTTGTTGGGGTCTGGAAAATACTTCCTGAGAGCGGAGTTATCACGGGTAACCTCTTAACCGTTAAAAGTACTTGGACGAACACTTGGAAGTGTCATAACATTCCAGGCTGTGTGCCTGGTGTATGAAAGTGGGAACTAATATGGATAATGCTGTATTTCTGTTGTTACAGAGACTATGCTCGTGTGAGTGTATGGTGTGGAAGGTGACTTATTGAGCATTTTAAGACAGTAACTGATGGGTTTCTGAGGATAATGTTCACAAAGGTCTCACAAATGTCACTGTGAGAAGTATGAAAAAAACAGTGCAGGTTCCTTCCAGTTTGAAATCAGAAAATGAGAATGGGAAACAGGGAAATTTCAAAACTATGAATCCACTACGTCAGTTCTGTCTTCACAAAACGTTCTGACAAAACCTGGAAACCCAGATCTGGTGTGGAAAACGAAATATTACATGGAAAATAGAACTTTGTAAGTAGATGGTTTGGGAGAAATTATTGGGACGAAAGTAATGGTCATAGACAACACCAACATAGATTTATGAAACGGGAATTATGTTTGATATACAGACTGGGAGACAAGTGAAAGGTAAGCAATAGACGTAAAATACTCTTCACCTCTTCCGTGTGAACCTCAATCTCTTCTAGTCTAGATGCAAGTATCTCTGTATCTTCCTCGTCATTTTTTTTTCATTTTCTATAGTGAACACTGTCGAAAAATACTTATTCAGTGCTTCCCCTATCTCCTCTGACTCCACACAAAACTTCCCACGATTATCCTTGATTGGCCCTAATATAACTCTCGTCATTCTTTTATTTCTGGCATACCTATGGAAAGCCTTAGGGTTAATCCTGATCCTATCCGCCAATAAATTCTCATGTCCCCTCCTGGCTCTTCTGAGATCTCTTGTTAGGTCTTTCCTGACTTCCTTGTAACCCTATAGCGACCTAAATGAGTTTTCACATTTTATCCTAACATAAGCCTTCTTCTTATTGACCAGGAATTCCACTTCCTTAGTGAAGCACGGTTCATACATTCTATATCTTCCTTCTTGCCTGACAGGTACATACTTATCTAGGACACACTGAAGCTTTTCCTTGAATAAGCTCCACATTTTAATGTGCTCATCCCCTGCAGTTCCTTCCCCATTCTACGCTTCCTAATTCTTTCCTAATTACATCTTAATTTCCCTTTCCCTCAGCTGTAACTCTTTCTCGGTGGAGTAGACCTATCCCTTTCGATCACGAAAGTAAACCCGACAGAATTGTGATCGCTGTCTCCAAAGTGCTCGCCTACTTCCAAATGTAACACCTGGCCAGGCTCCTTACACAGTACTAAATCTAAACTGGCTTCGCCCCTTGTAGGCTGCCTACATACTGTATCAGGAAGCCCTTCTGCACACTCTGGACACAATCTGATCCATGTATAGTTCTCTTACTGTAGTGATCACAGCCAATATTTGGATAGTTGAAGTCCTCCATGACAACTACCCTGCCTCTCTTACTTCGAACGAGAATCATCTTTGCTATCCTTTCCTGTACATCTCTGGGACAATTCGGAGACCTATGGAAAACTCCAAGCATGGTTACGTCTCCTTTCCTGTTTCTGAGCTCAGCCCATACTACCTCAGTTAACGAGTGCCCAAACATCCTTTCTACAACTGTAGTATTGTCCCAGATCAACAATGCCACACCTCCCCCTGTTTTGACATCTTCTCTGTTCTTACTGAAACATCTGAATCCTGGAAACTGACACAGCCATCCCTGTTCCAGATTTGTCCATGTCTCTGTACCAAGTCCCAGGTACCAACCCACGCTGCCAGTCCCCCCAATTTATTTCTGATTCTCCTCGCGTTGAAGTATAAAAACTTCAAACCAGGTTCACGCTTGCCCGTGTTAGGTAAATGATTTTGTAACTCCCGACTCTCATCCTCTTCTGTACCTGTCCTACAATTTTGGTTCCCGTCCCCTGCTGTATTAGTTTCAATCCACCTTAATAGCTTTAGCGAAGATCCCACCCAGGATATTGGTACCCCTCTGGCTTAGATGAAGGCCATCCTGCTTGTAGAGGTCCCACTTATCCCAGAAAGAGCTCTAAGTATCCAAAAAACAGAAACCCTCCGTCCTCCACCATCCGTGCAGTCACGTGTTCAACTCCTTTCTGTCTTTACTCCTCACCTCACTAGCACGTTGCACGGGCAACAAACAAAAGAAAACAACTCTGTTTGTCCTACCTTGCTTTAAACAGGGACAAAAGTGCTGATGTCCAGAAGTGGGGTGAGAATGACAGCCCTTTAAAACAAGGCTGCCTTCGACCAAGTGTGTCATCAAAGGGCCTGAACAAAACTGGAATCAATGGGTATCAGGGGCAAACTCCCCGCTGATTAGTATCATACCTGACACATATGAAGATGGTCATGGTTGATGAAGGTCAGTCAACTCACCTCTAGGACAAGTATGTAGGAATCCCTCGGGCAGTGGCCTCGGCCTAAACATCTTCAGGGTTGCTTGATCAATGACCTTGCTTCTATTATAATGTCAGAAGTCGGGATGTTCGCCAATGATTCCACCATGTTCAGCAACATTTGTGGCTTCTCAGATACTAAATCAGTCCATGTCCAAATGCGACAAGATCAGGATAGTATCCAGGCTGACAAGTGATAAGTAATATTCAGGCCACACAAATGCCAGACAGTGACCATCACCACTAAAATGCAATCTAACCACTGCCCCTTGGCATTCCATGGTGTTACAATCCACAGTGGACTGCAGCGGTTAAACAAGGCAGCTCACGACCACCTTCTCAAGTACAACTAGGGGCAGGCAATAAATGCTGGCCCAGCCAGTCACACCCAGATTCAGGAAATAAATATTCTTTTTATAAAAAAAATGATAGAGGAAGGTTGCTTAGGTATCATAGGGATCGGTGCTCGGGCCCGAGTTGTTCACAATACCCATTAAAATTTGGTTACGGGGATCAAATACAATATATCCCAGCCTGCTGACAGAACTAAAGGATGTTGGATTCTGAGTGGGTAAGGAGTTTGCCAAAAAGCTTCAAGGTTTCAAAGACAAGTGGAGTGACTGAGCAAATAGGTTGCAGATGGAGAGCAATGTGGGTCGAGGTGACGGTGTGTCCTTTGGTGGGAAGAATAGACTGGAAGCCTATCGTTTGAAAAGGGATTGTTTGAAACATGTCGATCTACAAAGGGACATATGCTCCTTTTTGTTTTTTTCCTTCGGAGCACCCTTCGAGGTCCTTGCAGCGCACTGAGTTCTGAACCCAGAAGTCAATACTGGGAATGGCATTGGCACGCTGACCAGGGTACATAGGCCGACCAAGTGAGGAGCTGTAACATTGCAAAGGATCTGGGACCCCTGTACGCCAGGCACTGAAAGCAATATGGCAGGAACGAAACCACTTCGGAAGGTAAATGATGTGATGACCTTCATTTCAGGGGGATTTGAATCCAGGAGTAAGCGTGTCTTACTTCAGCTGTGCAGGGTCTTAGTGAGACCCCCATCTCGAACATTTTGCAGTATTGTGTGCAGTTTTTGTCTCTGTGCCTAACAAAGGACAAACCTGACATTGAGGGAGAGCAGTGACGGAAGACCAGACTGATCTCTGGGATGACAGGCTTCTTGTGGAAGCAGAGATTGGGGCGACTGGACCTGTATTCCATGGGCTTTAGGAAAATGGGTGGAGATCTCAGTGAGATATATAGAACTCTGACAGAGTGAGACAGATTGGAAGCAGGGATGATAATTCCCCAGGCTGTGGTGTCTAAAACAAGGGTCCACAGTATTAGGTACAGACCGGCTGTTCTGTACTGGGATGACAATAAATATCTGCCCTCAGAGCTGGGTGAACCTGGGGAATGCCCTCGAACATGGAAACCAAGACACTGAATATAAATAACGATTTTGAGAGATTAAAGGGATGGGGGAGGAGCAGGAATGTCGTGTGGAAATTACGGGCCAGTCATTATTATATTGAATTGGGTACCAAAGAGAGTACTGCACTTCCTATTTTATAGCTTCACAAAGTTAATCACATTAAGGAATATATTCATTGTGTGGAATAAATGCATTGAGGATATATTTGAACATGAACCAAATTGGGGAAGGCTCAATGTGTTGTATGACCTACTCCTTTGCCGTTGTTTCTCTGCAGTCTGTGGGAAATCTCTGTAAATGTTGCCACAAACACTCAGATGTTAGGGAGGGTTCTGCAGGACTGTGTTTCCCGTTCCCTTTTTCCGATATCGAGGCAGGTGTCTTGTGTTCTCTCCGGGTTTATTAATCCAGCATTAGCCTGGTCTGGATTAGTAATGCAGTGACATTACCACAACAGCACCATCTCCACACGGGGACCTATCGGAAACCACACTGAGCAGGTTATTTCTGTGCTCCATGACAGCCCTGTCAAAAATAACTCCCTCCAATTTGACTATTGTGATTCGACTGAAGGGGTAGTAAATGGTCAGATTGCATTTATTCTCCTCTTAGTGGATTGGATATGGTTGACTAATTATCCACATTGCCAGGAGATGTCAGAGTTGGAGCTGGAATGAAACAGCTTCCCCAGGGGCACGGATTGATGTACAGCACAAGTCTTCAGTCCTATTGCAGGAATGGTGTCAGGGCCCATTGTCTTTGTTGTATCTACTGTGTTCAGCTGTTTCTTCATGTCACGTGCAGTGAATCGAATTGGTTGAAGACTGGCAAAACTGATTCTGTGGGTATCATGTCAATGGTGAGGTGGATCATCGACGCCACACTTCTGGCAGAGGATGGTGCAGATACCACATCCTGGACTTTTACACTGATGTACAGGGTTGTTCGATTAGTCAGGATGTCGGTATTTGTGGATCCCTTTTCTCCAGACATTTGTTTAATCGTCCATCACCATTTATAACTGAATGTGTTAGGACTGCGGAGCTTTGATCACATCGGTTGGTCAAGTGTGGTGGCTTTAATGTGTTAGAATAAGGTTAGGTTCACGTGGTTCTGACCCTGACATGTTCACCCACACTCATCACTCAGCCATAGATCGTGTTGATGGGAATGGCAGACTGAGGAGTTTATCCTAGGCAATATGTTACTGGTTGTGGTTGAATGCTGTTCTGCTTCTCCTGCTGCTGTGGTCTCCAGCACTACGTAAAATCTCAGTTTTGAGCTGCAATATCTGAAATTCAATTCTGCGGTCTGTCCATTAGTTCACATCGAAGCACCATCCACCCATCAGCCATGTACTCAGTGACCTACTCTGGTTTCTGATGAGGAAATACTTCCATTTTCATATTCTCACTCTGCTGAGGGTGTCTCCCCAGGTCATGCTTCCAATCTGACACATTCTGCAAAACCAATTAACTGAATTTAATTCAATCATTTAATTCATCTGAATCTTATTACCTTGAGTAATAGCATTTTCTGTGTTTAAAGTGAATGCCATCGCTTCTATTTCTCTCCCAGACCATGATTAAGAGCTCTGTAGTGTCAGTGATGCCAGCCTTATGTAGCTTCAGAGCCAATGAATTATCTGGATTCCCAATCATCTTCACCACGTTGTATGTTTCCTCTTTTGGTTTGATGCCTTATCACTCATGGCTGCCTTGTCCTCCCATGAATATGTTTCATCTCCTTTGGGATGAAGATTATTATCTTCTGAATTATCCACAGAAACTCCTGACATTGCTGTTCTATGGTCTTTCCTGCTCGGCTCCCATTCCAATTAACTCTGGCCAGATCTTCCTGCATGTCTTTGTAGTCACATTGCTCAATTATAATCACATTACATCGAGAAGAGAGCAATATATATAAACCGAAAGAAGGCGTTTTGAGAGAAGGGACGCGAAGAATAATTGGGAAATTCCTTAACTGGGTGCAAAGGGCGAATGATAGAGAGGATATAGGGGAGGAAATGTGAGAAATGAGAAAACCAGATTATTGAAAAAAGTAGATGTACATCCCTCATTGTTTTGGCAATTCCTGTATGCTATGGTCCTTTGTACAGTGCATGTACAACAGAGTAATATGTTCAAATGTTGGTCTGATGCCAGAATATTTTTCTCCTATAATGTGACAGACACTAGCGTTGGAAAGAACCCAGCAGGCCAACATATGGAAGTCCCGGTAGAAAGGGGATTAACTGAAATAAGTTGGGACACTAGAAGCAAGAATTTATAGCAAACATCCTGATAAGAATAAGAGATTAGAGTAGAGAATTCCAGAAAAATAGGAAACATTAAGAGAAAGGGAACATATCATTTTAGAGGAGAATCAAATAATGTTTTAATGTTCTGTAAATTTTCTACTTCATATGCATCATTTTTCGTTAACTGACTCTCCGTTGATCATTCAGAATGTTGTGCACATGTGAAAAATATTACTTATCTGCACACACACACAGACACTGATTAGATAGTGTGTTTAAAATAATTTTTCCACTATTGTAATGGTGCTGTTGCCGTGCTACCAAGATACATGAACACCAATTGGCCACCAAAAGACACGACCCACTATCACAATGTTTCTTACATGCAGAGAAAGAAGGGCACCACTTTGAATGAGGCAACACCCGCACATGCTAAGAAACGCAAGAACCTTCTTAGAGGAATGGCATTCTAACCAGAAGTTCATCAATAAACACATCAATTTAGATCCTATCTAGATTTTCTTATAAAGAAAAGAGCCTGAAATGACATCACTTACTTAAAGAAATCAAAAACTATAAATAGAGAGCGGGACATACCACCAGCACTTCAGCGAGCCAACTTGCATACATATAAATTGTCATTTTTCGTTTATTAATGGAATTTAAGAATTCTCTGTCACCCACGTTTGAACAGATTACGAGGGGAGGTGAGCTTTTCTGGGCGTGTGGTTTGAATAACAGAGGGATTCGACATTGATTTCATAACAGTCTGCAGCCTTGCCGTATTGAATTTGAACAGATTTGGACGGATGTAGGGTACAAAAGGTCCCAGCAAATTTCAACACATGGCAAATAGTGACCTGGATCTTAAAAAAAAACTGTGAGACAATTCGTTTAATTTTGTTAACTTGTGGTTGGTTAAATTAAAAGTGAGGAAATTGCTTTTAACGTTACTGAAGAGGTTCCCAAATTTGCCATGCAAGTTTAAAAAGATAGAACAAGGAATATTTTTAGAATTAGTAAATAGTTTGGAATTAGGTTTAACCGGGGACAAAATCAAAGCTGAAATTGTAATGGATTTGGTCAAGCATTTGGCGTGTCAGAGAAACAGGCAACTGCAGTAGAATTAGAAAAAAAATCTTAAATTGCAAATATGGCACTGGAGTTAAATGGTGAAAAAGGGATGGAAACAGAGAGAGCAAAGAGAAAGGGAAAGAGAACAAACAGGGAGAGAGAATTTGAAATTCAGAAGTTGGGAAGAGACAAGAATATTAAATTAATATGACAGAGATGAAGGGAGAACATCCGGATGTATTCAGCCGTGTTAACACATTGCCATATCTTGGTGAGAAAAATGCCAAAACCTGTTTTTTATTTAATTTGAAAAAAATAGCTCGGCAGATGGTGCATCCAGTGAACTTGTGGGTAATGCTCCTTCAGACTAAGCTAGTGAGGTATGTGCAGCGCTGTCAGAAGAGGGAGAACAGGAAATGCAGATGTTAATCTGGCTATTCTGTGTGGTTGCACATTGGTGCTAGAAGCATATAGACAGCGGTTCGTCATTATAGAGATGGAACCAGGTCCGATAAATGTTGCGTTTGAAAGAATTAAACACAGTAATTTTGAGAAATGGGGCTGGCCTTAAAAATGGATAAGACCTGTGAGGCTCGAAGGGAGATTATTCTGCTGGAGGAGTTTAAAGACTCCCAGAGATGGGAAGAATTCATGCGAATGAACAGAAAGTTCACGAAGTGAGAAGAGCTGTAGAAATGGCAGGTGAATATGCATTGGTGCATGAGATGAACTTTAGCTTTTGGGAGTATTTTCAGCCTGTAAGGGATAGAAATTGGGAGAAGGAGCGATCCTACATGACAAAAAAAAACTCTAGAGTACGGTGGCAATGGTTTGCCACAGGTGAAAAAAGAAGACCAAAAGTGTTGAATGGCGGTGAAAGGCCTCTGGTGTTCTTATTCGGGAGTGCAACACAAAAACCAAACTGATGGTTTAAGAAGGGCACTGGGAAAAGATGTTTTCACCGCAGTAAGCTGAGACACACAGTGCTGGGCATTGAAGGAAGCCACTTTGGAAGAAGATGTGTTGAAAGACGTTAAGCCATTGGCATGAGTGAAACTGGTAAAGGAGAACCCAAGTGGAGTAAAGGATCTGCAGGAGGGTGTACAGCCGAGGCAGTGGCTTGTTGTGGAGTAGTGGCTGATCTCTAGAAAACATTTGCCTCTGTGGATGAAGTTTACTCAGAAAGAACAGGGGGAGAAGGGCAAGAAGTCATAATTTTGTGAGATCCGGTATCTGCTCAGTCTCTAAACGTTGAGAAGTGGGTCACTGGAAAAACACAACAGATCAGGCAGCATCTGAAGAGCAGGACAATCGACATATCAGGCATAATCACATCGTCAGGAATGTGGCGGGGCGACAAGGGGGCTGAAGGACAAATCGGAGGGTAGGAGTTGGGCTGGTGGGAGGGTCACTGGGAGGTCGATAGGAAGATGTAGGTGGGAGTGAGTGATATGTTTGAGGGGAGGGTGGAGTGGATAGGTGGGAAGGAAGATGGACAATTAAGACAGTGCAAGAGGGCGATGCAAAGTTCAACGGTGGGATCTGGGATGAGGTAGGGGGAGGGGAGATTTGGAAATTGTTGAATTTGATTTGATGTTGTACATTTTGAGGGCTCCAGCTGTCCTATCACCTATCCACTTCACCCTCCTCTCCGACCTATCACCATTACCCTCACCTGCATATACCTATCGCTTTCCAATCTACCTACCACCCAGCTCCACTCCCACCCTGCTATTTATTTCTCAACACCTTCCCCCTCCCTTATGCCTCACTTTCCTGATGAAGGACTAGTGCCTGAATTGTCGATTCTCCTGCTCCTCGGATGCTGCCTGACATGATGTGCTTTTCCAGCACCACACCTTTCAACTCTGATCTCCAGCATCTGCAGTCCTCACTTTCTCTCAGCTTCTAATAATAAGAGATGGAAGCATTTACACACTTTCTGACATGTTACTCAAGAGAGAGACAATTTGTTGATTGAGGGAAGAAATTAAGCTTTCCCTTGTGTAACATCAGGTTGAAGTGTCAAATCAAGATTAGAGAACTAACAGTGAGAGTGAGTGACAGAGTGTCAGTTCCAGGAATACAGTTTGTTCTTGTGAGCATTTTAACAGGATCCAAGGTGGTAGCGACACCCCTTGTGGTGGAGAAGTCGAAAGAAATCTAGGGAACTGGGGAGTTAAAAGAAAAAATACCCAGGATATTTTCCAGACTGTGTAGTAACATAATCCCACTGTCATAAGTTACAGAAGGAAAGGAAAATGAAAGAAAAAGACAAAGGAGTTGATGTTGAGTTAACTGACACCCTGTTTGATGTAACTGTGCAGGAAATACCTGAACAGGCAGAGGGTCAGGCAGAGGTGTTTAGTCCTGAAAGGATAATGGATTTACAACAGATATAATGCACAAATACCCATACACACACTCAGAAAAGGAATCTGAATATATTGTCGAACATTATTAACTTAAATATCGAATCCTAAAATTAAAACGGAGACCACAACATGTAAGTGCAGAAGGGAAATGGGCCGAAGTGCACCATATTGTATTAGCGGTAGCATACAGTGTTATGGGTAGTACATGAACTACTTGTAGGAGGATACCTAGGTGTATGTAAGACTCAGACTAAGTTACAAAAGCATTTCTAGTGGCCTGGAATGCACAAGGACGTGGTTACGTTTTGTTGTACATGTCATGCATGCTAAGTGGTAGGTAAGTAACAGGCAACAATAAAAGCAGCACCCTTGTTGGCAATTCCTCCATTCGAAGAACCTTTCACATGGTTTATGATTAATTGTGCAGCTCCCGTTTCGAAAATAAAAGTAGAAACCAATATTTGCTGACCATAATAGATGTGTCTACCAGATTCCCAGAGGCAATTCTATTCCAGAATGTAAAGGTAAAAAGGGAGATCGAGGGGTGGTAGCTTTCTTTACTCGCTGTGGGCTGTGCAGAGAGATTCAGTCAGACCAAGGATCTCATTTTATCGCTCAACTGTTTAAGGAAGTCACGGATCGCAGTCGGAGATCTCACACTTGGATAATCTATGTGAGGTGATGGACAGATTAGATGGACTAGGTGAGTTAGCTAAACAGCACCTGAATAGGACACAGCATATAATGAAGCAGGTAACAGAAAAATAAACTCTAACGATTTCCCGGGGGAATGATGTATTAGTATTGCCACCAGTGGTAGGAAAACCCTTCAAAGCCAGGTTTAGTGGCCCCTTTCAAATTAAAAAAAATGAGCCAGTTAAACTGTCTGGTAAAGATACCGGATATGACAAAAACATTATCGAGTATGTCATGTGAATGAATAATGCACCAGCAACATTTAAGACACAGGAACAGATTTGCAGCCAGATGTACAAATTGTGCAGTTTTATTAGGATGATGTAGTGATCTTTAGCAAATGACAGAAAGCTCACATGTTGAACGATTACAAGAAGCGAACATGGTAATAAACTTAAAGAAAACAGAATTCACGAAGGCAGAGGTGACGTTCTTGAGACATTACAGTGGCCATGGAAGGTTGACGCCATGGAATACAAAGACAAAGGGCTTTGAGGAATTTCCAGCACCATCCTCGAAAATAGAGGTGCTTCGGTTTCTGGAACTGACTGGATTCTATCGAAAGTTTGTTGCAAACTTCAGCAGCGTATTAGCACCACTGATGCATTTATTAAAGAAGATCAAAGAATTGTGGTGGACAGAACAATACCAGGAGGCATTTGAGAATTTTAAGTCAGGATTAATCCCCGCACCAGTTTTAGCCACAGCAAATATTTTGCAAACCTTTGAAAATTGTGTTTGATGCTCGGGATATAGGAGTTGGAGATGTATTGATACAGAAAGATGATGATGGAATTAAGTGACCAATTAGATACTTGTCGAAAAAAACTCAACATTCATCAGAAAGAAATGAATAAAATCTCCATTATTGAAAAGGAATGATTGAGTTTGGTATTGGCCTGACAACATTTTAATGTTTATTTGACAAAAACACTGTCAGAGACGGTTGTGGACAACAACGACAATCCTCTTGCATTTTGGGGAATATGTAAATACCAGAATATGAGACTATTTCCTTGGCGTCTTATGTTACCAACTTTAAACTTACAAAATGTACATGCTGTGGGTCCTAAAATGTGGCAGAAGACGTGTTGTCGCGGATTTAAAAGAAATAATGTCGATTAGATTTGACTTAATCAGTGTTATATATGTGTACAGAATAAATGTGAATGGTGTAACTGAGATTAATACTTTTGTATTTCGTGATGATGGGATTAAGAATTAGAGGAAAAGAAATAAAACCATCTTTTCATTCTGCTGGTTCATTTTATTTTCTGAAGGGGGCGGTGTTATGAAGCCGAAAGCATGTCAGGTCACTTGAAGACAGAACAGGTTTTACTGAATAGAAAGTACTACCACGGATGCCAGCTAAAGGTCAGGCTGTTCCATATGCCACAAGTCGCTGGGAAATGGATACCTGAGCTTTGGTTGCTGTTTGACAGCAATTCAAATATAACCAAAGTGTTTGAATAACGTTCAGGAAACCAGAAGCCAACGGAATTTGAATATTATTGTTTGGACACCTGGAAACCAATCAAATTATGATAATTATTGTATCATGGGGAGTATATAAACCAAGCATTTTGACCACTAGAGGGAGAGGCAACGCCATCCAACAGCAGAGTCACTGCTGTAGAGAAGGAGTGCTAACTGACCATCTCAAACACTCTCTATCAAAGATACATGTTCATATAAAACCTACTTGCAGTAAAAAAAAACATGACCCAGGGAGGTCAGCAGCTGGAAGAGTGAACTCAACGGTGAAGATATTGACTGTGTAGTCTTGAGATTGTAATGTCTAATACGTGGGTTTTTGGAATAACATATTTTTACACAGTTGGAGTCATATAGTAAGTAGTTAAGAAAAGAGGGGCTTGTATTTGTGGCTAGTAGTTGTTTAGTGTTCAGTATTAAATTTAAGAAACCAGCTTGTTAGTTTTTGTTTAAATAGTGAAATGTAGGAGATTTGTGTCACTCATATTTTAACAGATTACAAGTTGAGGCAAGTTTTTTCTGGGTGTTTGGTTTTAATTAACAGAAGGATTCGACTCCACTTTGCAAATGCCCGTCCACGCTAACCCCATTTCTGTGCAGTTGGTCCATATCCTCCCAGTCCTTTCCTATCCATATATTTATCCAAATGCTTTTGAAATGTTGTTAATGTACCCCCTCAACCACATCTGCTGGTTCTTCACGTACCAGCCCTCTGTATAAAGAAGTACCCCCTCAGGTTCCCTGTTGTTCATTCCCCTCTACCCTTAAACTGATCCCCGCCAATCCCGATTCTCTACACCTTGGAAACAGACTGAGAACATTCACCCGATCCATACTGCTCGTGATCTTTAACAGCTCTATAACGTCCCCCCTCAGTCTCCTACACTCTAAAGAAAAGGTCCTAGCTTGTCCAACCTCTCCCTATAACTCAGATCATTGGGTCCTGACAACATCCTTGTAAATTTCTTCTGCACACTTTCTAATTTCATAACATCCTCCCTAAAACAACTTGACAAAAACTGAACACCAATATTCCAAGTGCAGCCTTACCAAAGTCCGTTGTGATTGCAACATAAATTCCCAACTTCTATATTCAGTGTCCTGCCTGATGAAGGCCAGTGTGCCAAAAGCCTTCATCACTGCCCTATCTGCCTGTAACTCGACTCTCAGAGAAACGTGCACCTGAACGCCAAGGTCTCTCTGCCCACTGCACCCCTTAAGACCCTCCCATTCACCATGAAAGTCTTACCTTGATTTGAATTTCTAAAATGTAAGACCTCACACTTCTGTATTAAATTCCATTTGCCATTCTTTGGACCACATCCCCATCTGATTAAGATCCTGCTGCAATTTCTGATAAACTTCCTCAATCTCACAGCAGAACAGGTTAGGGCTGATTGGCTGTGTCTGCTTGAAGGCTCGGTGACGTCTGTTTAACAGTTTAAATTTGATTTTTTTTTATATAAAAAAAGAGCGGAGTGGACCCGGAAGTTGGTGTAGTGCATGCTAACCTGGGTAAGTTTTTTTTTCCCCCATGAAGGCGCGCAGCTTCAAGGCCTCGCCCTCACTCTCTCAACAGAGCAGGTACGGGCTGATTGGCAGTGGCTGCTTGAAGGCTCGGTGACGTTTGTTTAGCGGTTTAAATTTGAATTCTTTTTTAAAAAGCGCGGAGCAGACCCTGAAGCTGATGCAGCGCAAGCTTCCCTGGGTAAATTGTTTTCCTATAAAGGCGTGCAGGAGAGGGTGCAGGACCTGGAGTGTAGGGAGGTTAGGAACATGGCATCAATCTCAATGGAGGGTGCCTCTGAACAGGAAGGTGGCTTGAAGTCTGTATACTTCAATGTGAGAAGTATACGAAATAAGGTAGGTGAACTTGCAGCGTGGGTTGGTCCTTGCGAGTGCGATGTTGTGGCTATTACGGAGACATGGGTAGAACAGGGAGAAGATTGGTTGCTGAAGGTTCCAAGGTTTAAATGTTTTAGTAGGGTCAGAGGTGGGGGTAAAAGATGGGTAGGTGTGGCATTGCTTGTCAAAGATAATATTACAGCAGTGGAAAGGACGAGGGATGAAGACTCGCCATCTGAGGTAGTTTGAGCCGACCTTAGGAATAAGAAAGATGAGGTCACCCTGTTAGGAGTTTTCTACAGGCCTCCTAATAGTCCTAGAGACGAAGAAGAAAGGATTGCGAGGATGATTCAGGAGAAGAGTGAAAGTAATAGGGTGGTTATTATGGGGGACTTTAACTTTCCAGATATTGACTGGGAAAGCTATAGCTCGAATACGTTAGATGGGTCGGTGTTTGTCCAATGTGTGCAGGAGGGTTTCCTGACACAATATGTATACAGGCCAACAAGAGGTGAGGCCATACTGTATTTGGTTCTCGGTAATGAACCAGGCCAGGTGTTAGAATTGAGGTAGGGGAGCACTATGGCGACAGTGACCACAATTCGGTGACTTTTGCTCTAGTGATGGAGAGGGATACGTGTGCACTACAGGGCAAGAGTTATAGCTGGGGGCAGGGAAATTATGATGCGGTGAGGCATGATATAGGATGCGTGGCTTGGAAAAGTAGGCTCCAAGGGAAGGGTGCAATTGATATGTGGAGCTTGCTCAAGGAGCAACTACTGAGTGTCCTTGATAAGTATGGACCTGTCAGGCAGGGAGGAAAGTGTTGTGTGAGGGAGCCGTGGTTTAATAACGAATTCGAATCCCTTGTTAAAGGGAAGAGGGCGGCCTGTGCAAAGATGAGGTGTGAAGGTTCAGTTGGGGCGATTGAGAGATATAAGGTAGCCAGGAAGTATCTGAAGAGAGAGCTAAGAGCAGCAAGGAGGGGACATGAAAAGTCCTTGGTTGGTAGGATTAGTGAAAACACAAAGGCTGTCTGTAGGTATGTCAGGAATAAAAGAATGACTAGCGTAGGAATAGGTCCAGTCAAGGATAGTGATGGGAAGTTGCGGGTGGAGGCTGAAGTAATTGGGGAGACACTGAATGAATACTTTTCGTCAGTATTCACTCAGGAACAGGACATTGTGGCCGATGTGAATATTGAGTCATAATTAATTAGAATGGATGGCTTTGAGATGGATAGGGAAGAGGTGTTGGAAACTCTGGAAAGGGTGAATGTAGATATGTCCCCTGGGTCTAATGGCATTTATCCTAGGATTCTCTGGGAAGCAAGGGAGGAAATTGCCGAGCCATTGGCCTAGATTTTTATGTCCTCGTTGTCTACGGGAATAGTGCCAGAAGACTGAAGGAAGCAAATGTGGTTCCCTTGTTCTAGAAGGGGAGTAGGAATAACCCTAGCAACTATAGGCCAGTGAGTCTTACCTCTGTTGTGGGCAATATCTTAGAGAGAATTGCAAGGGATAGTATTTATGAACATCTGGATAGGAATAATGTGATCAAGGATAGTCAGCATGGTTTTGTGAAGGGCAGGTCATGCCTCACAAACCTTATTGAATTCGTTGAGAAGGTGACTAAGGAGGTGGACGAGGGTAAAGCGGTAGATGTGGTGTATATGGATTTTAGTAAGGCGTTTGATAAGGTTCCCCATGGTAGGCTACTGCACAAAATACGGAGGTATGGCATTGAGGGTGAGTTGGACATTTGGATTAGGAATTGGCTGGCTGAAAGAAGACAGAGGATAGTAGTTGATGGTAAAGGCTCATCTTGGAGTGCAGTTACCAGCGGTGTTCCGCAAGGATCTGTTTTGGGATCATTGCTGTTTGTCATTTTTATAAATGACCTGGAGGAGGGGCTAGAAGATTGGGTGAGCAAGTTTGCGGATGATACGAAAGTCGGTGGAGTTGTTGACAGTGAGGAAGGATGTGGCAGGTTACAGCGGGAAATAGATAAGCAGCAGAGCTGGGCAGAAAGTTGGCAAATGGAGTTCAATGTAGCTAAGTGTGAAGTGATTCACTTTGGTAAGAGTAACAAGAAAATGGAGTACTGGGCTAATGGTCAGATACTTGGTAGTGTGGATGAGCAGAGGGATCTTGGTGTCCATGTACACAGGTCTCTGAAAGTTGCCACCCAGGTAAATAGTGCTGTGAAGAAGGCATATAGAGTACTGGCTTTTATTGGTAGAGGAATTGAGTTCTGGAGTCCTGAGGTCATGTTGCAGTCGTATAAGACTCTGGTGCGGCCGCATCTGGAGTATTGTGTGCAATTTTGGTCGCCATACTACAGGAAGGATGTGGAGGCACTGGAACGGGTGCAAAGGAGGTATACCAGGATGTTGCCTGATATGGTAGGAAGATCATATGAGGAAAGGCTGAGGCACTTGGAGCTGTTTTCATTGAAGAAAAGAAGGTTTAGAGGTGACTTGATAGAGTTGTACAAGATGATTAGGGTTTTAGATAGGGTTGACCATGAGAACCTTTTTCCACCTATGGAGTCAGATATTAAGAGGGGGCATAGCTTTAAATTAAGGAGTGGTACGTATAGGACTGATGTTAGGGGTAGATCCTTTACTCAGCGAGTCGTGAGTTCATGGAATGCCCTGCCAGTAACAATGGTGGACTCTCCCTCTTTATGGGCATTTAAACGGGCATTGGAAAGGCATATGGAGGATAATGGGCTAGTGTAGGTTAGGTGAGCTTGGATCGGCGCAACATCAAGGGCTGAAGGGCCGGTACTGCGCTGTATATTTCTATGTTCTATGATCACGCTACCATTTATTTTAGTGTAATCTGCAAACTTACTAATCATTCCTTGGACATTCTCAACCCAATCTTAGATAACAAACAGCAATGGACCGACCCTCCAGTATGACAAGCATCCTTCCACGACACCCTCTGCTTCCTACCATCAAGCCAAATTTGTATCCAATTAGCGAATTCTCCCAGTATTCAACGCGCTGTAACTTCCCTGAGCAGTCTGCCATGTGGAAACGTATCAAAGGCCTTACTGAACTCGATGGAGACTACGAGGTAAAAACAATGACTCCTGATGCTAGAAACCAGATTCCGGATCAGTGGTGCTAGAAAAGGTACAGCAGTTCAGGCAGCATCCAGTGAGCAGCGAAATCGATGTTTCGGGCAAAAACCCTTCATCAGGAATAAAGGCAGTGAGCCTGAAGCTTGGACAGATAAGTTAGGGGAGGGGGGGTGGGGAGAAAGTAGCATAGACTACAATGGGTGAGTGTGGGAGGAGATGAAGGTGACAGGTCAGAGAGTAGAGGGTGGAGTGGATAGATGGAAAAGGAGATAAGCAGGTCGGACAAGTCATGGGGACAGTGCTGAGCTGGAAGTTTGAAACTAGGATGAGGTGGTTGAAGGGGAAATGAGGAAGGTTTTAAAGTCCACATTGATGCCCTGGGGTTGAAGTGTTCCGAAGCGGAAGAAGAGACGTTCTTCCTCCAGGCGTCTGGTGGTGAGGGAGAAGCGGTGAAGGAGGCCTAGGACCTCCATGTCCTCGGCAGAGTTGGGGGGGGGGAGTTGAAATGTTGGGCTACTAAACGATGTGGTTGATTGGTGCAGGCGTCTCGGAGATGTTCGCTAATGCGCTCTGCTAGGAGGCGCCCAGTTCCGTCAATGTAGAGGAGACCATCTACCACTCTGTCATCGTCAAACTTCCTAATCACTTCATCAAAGAACTCTAACAAATTTAAGGAGCATGATCGCCCACTCAACCCTATGTTGACTGCTCCGAATCGAACTCTGTAAGTAATGGGTGCCGTCAATAGTATACTGTCCTTCTTTGTAAGATGATCTTACGACATATGTAAAGCCATCTTACTGTTGTTGTAGAGCCTTGCTGTGAGAACATTTGGGGCATTCTCTACAGATTGGTCACCTGTGTAAGGAATGATCTCCTTACCACGGACACGGGTGATGGCACCATGAGGATAAAGTGAAGACGCTGAGTGTTTAATCTATAGAGCTGTGACAGAAGAAGAAATGGTTCTGCTGAAACATGAGTGGCAGCGATCACTTATTTCCCAAAGAGGCATTGATCAGGTGAACAATTCCATAATTTACCAGGATTGATTGGTTTGATTTATTTTCACGTGTACCTCAGTGCAGGTAAAAATATTTATGAATGAGCAGTTGGGGCAGATCATAGTAAGCATGGCTAGACAGATCTTAGGGTGGAAATAGGCTTGGACAGAGTAAGTGTGAGAAACAAAGCTCACGCACTGCAATAATTTCAGTCCGAGACAAAATCTGAATCAGTAATGCCCTTTATTTCACACTTGCAAGTGGGTGTGATGTCCACAAGGCAGGGATAAAACACACTGAATTAAATAATACAAATACTCGATATTTAAACAATTTGGTTCCTACATATTTTTTTCTTATTTCATTGTTCCCCCGCCCTCCCCCACCCTGTTTACATCCTCCACTTCCCTGAGACTGGTACCCATTACTCCTGTTTATCCTGTGTCTTATCCGGTCCTGTCTGTGAAAAAAAATGCTCATTCCTGTTCTCAAGGCCATTTGACCTCATCCTGCGTGGGCACATCCTTGCCTTACCATTATCTATTCCCTCCATCTGTGATGCCCTTCACAGCATCTTATCACTAAGCCCTTTTGATTGGAGTTTGTTCCTGTGTTTCTGTAAAAGTGGGAAACAGATGTTTATGCCTATTGTTTATACAGGCATATTGAGTTTAATTGTGTGTCTTCACAGCATCTTATAATGAAGCCCTTGTAGTTTTTTTTTACCATTGTTGTGCAGTCCCGTTTCTTTCTTGCATACATTTGTACTTAATACATAAAAAAAATATGCATTTCCTCCAAATAGTTCCCAATCTTATTGACTCAGCTCCTGGCTGAAAATATTACACACTGATGTGAGTTTAGTAATTTTTTACATAATGAATTCGAATTGCAGAAGTAACATAAATTTCCTATATCCCACAAATTTCCCCTTTTTCTTTCTTTACCATTTGCTATCTTCTGCATTATTTCTTTTAAGCATCCCCCCGGAAATTCGCAAGCATCATTCCAGAAATTTCATCCATCTTGGTCTCACTCATCTCCTCAATGTGTAGTTGTTAAAGTTCCTCTGCCTGAGTTCCTTTTAAGGGCATCTCTTTCATTAAGGCTGTCCCAATCAGTCTTTGGGTGAGCCTTCGGATACAGGGGATGATCCAACAGCCAATGGCCACCAATACCCCGACTATTACTATCATGGAAGTAAGGATGGAAACTACCATCTCCTTCCATTTCCAAAACAGGATTCAAGCCATCCCGTGAGAGATGTGTCTACTCCTGAATTCTCAGCCCGTTCCTCTGCTAAGGTAGTCAATCCTCTTAAGGCCCGTGTAAGGGGCAGTGTTATTAGGAATCAAGATCCAACAGCTTCTTCCTCACATCACACACACACACACGCACACACCGTTTTTCTGCTAAAATCAGATCAAGGGCCATTCTGTTTTCCCATGGTATCCTACTTGTCGCGTCAAGCTGTTCTGATATTCCTGTAACCACATCGCTTGTATAATTTACAAATCGCTATTGATTATAGAAAATGTAATTTATCCAATCCACATTTTGATTCATTGTTACCCACCAAAAGAGAGCTGACTCAAAGCCTGCTGCAATCTGGCTACGAGCCTTGAATTCATCAGGTACCCGCCTAGGGACTCCTACCGAATCGAGATTAATCCTGTCATCGAAAGAAGTGTCGAACAGTGATCTCTTCTCCCGTCTCTTTTTCCTTACTATCCTTTCCTTCTCAAATGCCAGGGTAAATGGAATTGCCAATTGTACAATCGCACATATCCCTTTCTAATCTGGAGGTAGGGTGGGTCTTAATATTTTGCCTCCACAGTACCACCACAGATCCGTTTGGGGAACCTTTAGTGCTGAGTAGTTCCCTCCTTTCTCCATTTCGGTAACATTTTTAATCGCTGTACACAATTTCAGCTCCCCCAAATCTCTAGACCGACTTGTGCCTCGTCTGCGCAAACACAACGTGTGATTTCCAACTGTGGCAGAAAATGTGGGGGGAGCTTGCACATCTTTCTTCTCCAAAGGAAGGGAACTTCATAGATAGAGAAGTAAAATTCCTATCATTCCATGCAGTCTCATCCTGATACAGGGCTATCATACATTTCATGCCCTGCCTGTCTCGCTTCCACCCGAGTGGAAAGGAAACCACCTGGGTCACTGCCTACCGGAGGCACATGCATAGCAATTGCTTTTGTTCAGACTTTTTATAGTATACTTTACCCATTCAACCCAGGCATTTGCATCCCCAGTTTCTATTTCGATAGTTTGTTTCAAGTCCTTTACCTCTATAATTTTTACTACTTTAGGATCAGTGGGAGGGGTGAAAGGTTGTATCTCATTATCCAGTAATTCCGCCCGTTTTCCCTGTCGTACGCTAATTCGAAAACAACAGCCCACGAAATTCTTCTCATGTGCATTCATTCCTGTTCCAAATGCTTCATTTAATTGTTTCTCATAGGTGCCCCCGCTCAAAATTGCTTCGTGCCATGTGGTTTTCTTTATTGTCAGGTATATTGGGTTACACTTTTTATTGGTACAATCGCGAGCTGGTTGGAAGGGGTTCGATGTACTGTGACGTGACTATTATACCAAGTACCATTCCCAAGGTCATCCCGATAGGACTTAAGATGTATCTCTGAACTGTGGTAATGTCTCTGATTATCTACATCCCCACAATTTACTAAGCTGCATGCATCAGCGTCGATTACTTGTTGATTATCAGACTCAGGAAACATTAATAATACATATGAAAAGGATATTTGACAAAATCCCAATACTAAGAGGGCTAGCAGCATAACTCTAAGAAGTCCCAGAACTTTAAACATCATGCTGAAATACAAAATGACTCAATATACAATCCTACAGAAATAATTCCCCCGCGTTCGCGTCAGCACTGTATAATTAGTTAATCAAAGTCGCTTTCGTCTGAGTTTCAGGGTGTCTTGCGTTGATTCGGCTGTCCAGACTTTTCCCTCAACTGGAGATTCCACTGGCCCTTTGATCCGAGTGTAGTGAGTCCAGCCTTTCCCCGCTGTCCATATTGCCGTTTCGGTCATCAAAGAGACTGATACGGCTCTTCCCAGTCCTGCTGCAATTTAGTCTCTCTTCATGATTTTACCAAGACCCAATCTCCCGGCTGGATGGGATGAACGGTGAATTCCAGGGGTGGAGTCTGTGCCAATAAACCCTGTTTCCTGAGGAAAGACAAAGAGGAGGACAAGCCCAGTATATACTTCTTTAAGAACAAATCTTTAGTTTTGGGAATTGGCAATTCTCCATTCGTTCCCAGATAAGGTAATTCAAATAAGATTTCGTAGGGGGGTAGTCCCAAATCTTTCCGTGGGGCTGTTCGTACTCGCAAAAGAGCTAGAGGTAAACATTTGCTCCAAGGGAGTCTGGTTTCTATTATCAATTTAGAGAGCTGCCGTTTAAGTGGTTGGTTCATTCTCTCAACCCTTCCTTATGATTGCGGGTGCCATGGAGTATGTAATTCCCAGGAGATTCCCAACCCTTGCATTACCCCCTGTAACACTTTAGAGGTAAAACAAGTTCCTTGGTCGGAATCAATACGGTGTACTAGCCCATATCGTGGAATGTTGTGCTCCAATATTGTTTTGGACACCACACATGCAGTTGGCAGTAGCTAGGGGGGTATGCCTCAATCCAACCGGATCAATGATCTACTATGACCAACATAAATTTGAGTCTCCCTACCCTGGGTAACGCAGTATAACCTACTTGTATACACTTGAAGGGTCTCAATCCTGAGTCTCTTCCTCCCAGGTTCTGTTTTTTCAAGACGTTTTTATTTACCTGACTGCAGATTATACATCCCTCACATGTTTGTTTAGCAATTGTATATATTCCTTTACATCCATATTCCCTAAGAACTAAATCACACATTTGTTGTACTCCCCAATGGCTGCCTTGGTGTAGGACAGCCATAATCTCTCGTATCATCATTTTGTTCAACATTTCCCTTCCATCAGGTAACATCCAATGCGCATCTGTTGTTTTTGCAGCCCCTAAATCTTTCAATTCTTTTTCTTCTCTTTCAGTAAATGTTGGAGCTTCCCGAGGACCTGGGACAGTAGGTATTAGGGAATGAATGACCACTTCTTGTGGGTTCAGGGCGGCTTCCCGAGCGACTTCATTGGCTAATCAATTTCCCCTAACTTTTGGTTCATTTCCTTTCTGATGACCATTTACATGCACTACTGCTATTTCTCGGGGGAGTAATAGGGACTCCAAGACCCGTTTAATCAATTCTTCATGTATTAATTCCTTCCCTCAGCTGTTGATCAGTCCTCTTTCCTGCCATGTGGGCGCCATGGAGGCACAGTGGTTAGCACTGCTGCCTCACAGCACCAAAGACCGGGGTTCAATTCCCGCCTCAGGCGACTGACTGTGTGGAGTCTGCACGTTCTCCCCGTGTCTGCGTGGGTTTCCTTCGGGTGCTCCGGTTTCCTCCCACAGTCCAAAGGTGTGCAGGTCAGGTGAATTGGCCATGCTAAATAGCCCGTAGTGTTATGTAAGGGGTAAACGTAGGGGGATGGGTGGGTTGCGCTTCGGAGGGTCGGTGTGGACTTGTTGGGCCGAAGGGCCTGTTTCCACACTGCAACTAATCTAATATAATCCTTTCGAAAGTGTGCACAACACCGAAGGCATATTTGGAGTCAGTATATACCGTTCTCTCTTTATTGTCTAATGGCCCAAGGGCTCTTTCCAATGCATAGAGTCTGCAGGTCTGAGCTGACCACCAATTTGGCAACTTTCCTGCCTCCACCACATTACCTTTTGTCCCATCTATGACTGCATATCCATTATGTCGTCTCCCTTCAGTCACCCGGGATGATCCATCTATAAAAGATCTGGCCCCTGCATGAAGTGGAACATCTCTCGGGTATTCTATAATGTCAAGACAGTCGTGCCCTGGATTCTGAGGAGATTCTCCTTCCCTTTTCCAAAGAAAGGCAGCTGGATTTAAACAAATGTCCGTGACCAACACTAGATCATCCTTTTCTATTAATATTGCCTCATATTTCAAAATCCGCGAGACTGTCAACCATCGCCCAGCTTTTTGCTTTAGGATCGTTCTCACTTGGTGTGGGATGCTAACTATTAGGGCTCCCCCAAATGTAAGTATTCTGCTTTCCTCCACCTGCAGTGGCAGCCACAGCCTGCACACACTCAGGCCACCCCCGGGATACTGGATCTAACAGCTTCGAAAGATGTGCTACTGACTGTTTTATTCCTCCCCACCGCTGGGTTAATACTCCCAAAGCCAACCCTTATCCACAGTAGCAAAGAGGTGGAAACGTTTATGTAGGGAAGGTAAGGCTAACACGGGGGCATGGATCAGATCTCTTTTGAGTTCCTCAACTAGTTCTTTTTCCTCATCGTCCCGATGTAGAGATTTTGGTTCCTCCACCAATAGTTTGAGATACAATTTCTTAGTCTTTTGAGCATAGGAATCGATCCAGAATCTGCAATATCCCGTTAGACCCAAACATCTAGGTAACTCCCGTTTTGTCCTGGGCAGTGGCATCCCCACTATTCTCTTTATCCGTTCTGGGCTTACCTTTCGCTTTCCCTCACTAACTAAATATCCCAAGTATTTCACTTCTCGCTCCACATATTGCAATTTCTTTTTAGATACTCGCAGGCCTTGCTGGCCCAGAAAATTCAATAATTTGTTAGTAGCTTCTACTACTCTTTATCTTCTTTTTCCTGTTACTAAGAGGTCGTCTACATACTGCAACAGGGTAGTCCCCTTGGGGCTGCTAAATTTCTCCAACATTTGTTCTAACATCTGTCCAAGTAAATTCGGGGATTTTGTAAACCCCTGGGGGAGCACAGTCCACCGTTATTGCTGGTTCCGTCCTGTCTTGGGGTCTTCGCATTCAAAGACGAACAAATTCCTACTTCCCTCCGCTAAGGGACACTCCCACAAGGCATCGTTTAAATCTATCACACTAAACCCATTTGTGGTCATGAGGGATCTTACTCAACAACGTATAGGGATTTGGTACCACTGGGTGTCTGACCTGTACTATCCGTTTTAATGTTCTCAAATCCTGCACCAATCGATCAGTTCCATCAGATTTCCGCACAAGTAGGATTGGGGTATTATAAGGAGACAAACATGGCTCCAACAAGCCATCTCTCATCACTCCCTCAATTACTGGCTGCAGTCCTCGTGTACCCTCTATGGGAATGGAATATTGTTGCTCACAGACAATGTCCCCTTTCCTTTTTAAATGTGCTTCAAGGGGAGGGATCTGTAGTCCTCCACGATTCCCATCCCTAGCCAATGCAATAGGGTCTATCTCTATCTCTCCATATCCTCTGTCAACATTGCCATTTGAACAACTAATTATTTTCCCTGAATTCCAATCTCCAGTGCTAAGACAATAATGAAGTCTCTCCCTCGGAAGTTACTTCCTATATCGGGGATATACAACAATTCCCCTGTGATCCTATCCTTAGGACCTTCTATCATCATAGGTTCAAATACTGGGACAGTAATTTCCTTTAAAGTTTGAGTGAAAATTTGTAGCTCGGGTGTCCGTTGTTGTGGTTCATTTCGCCGAGCTGGAAGTTTTTGTTGCAAACGTTTCGTCCCCTGGCTAGGGGACATCATCAGTGCTGCGGGAGCCTCCTGTGAAGCGCTTCTTTGATGTTTCTTCCGGTATTTATAGTGGTTTGTCATTGCCGCTTCCGGGTGTCAGTTTCAGCTGTCCGTTGTCGTGGTTTGTATATGAGGTCCAGGTCGATGTGTCTGTTGATGGAGTTTGTGGATGAATGCCATGCTTCTAGGAATTCCCTGGCTGTTCTCTGTCTGGCTTTCCCTATGATACTAGTGTTTTCCCAGTCGAATTCATGTTGCTTGTTGTCTGAGTGTATGGCTACTAGGGATAGCTGGTCATGTCGTTTTGTGGCTAGCTGATGTTCATGGATGCGGATTGTTAGCTGTCTTCCTGTATGTCCTATATAGTGTTTTGTGCAGTCCTTGCATGCTATTTTGTAAACTACGTTAGTTTGGCTCGTGTTGGGTATTGGGTCCTTTGTTCTAGTAAGTTGTTGTCTGAGCGTGGCTGTTGGTTTGTGTGCCGTTATGAGTCCTAAGGGTCGCAGTAGTCTGGCTGTCAGTTCTGAGACGCTCCTGACGTATGGTAGTGTGGCTAGTAATTTTGGTTGTGGCATGTCCTCGTTCCGTGGTCTATCTCTTAGGCATCTGGTGATAAAGTTGCGCGGGTATCCGTTTTTGGCGAATACCTTGTATAGGTGTTCCTCTTCCTCTTTTCGCAGTTCTGGTGTACTGCAGTGTGTTGTGGCTCTTTTGAATAGTGTCCTGATGCAGCTTCGTTTGTGTGTGTGTTGGGGTGGTTACTTTCATAGTTTAGGACTTGGTCTGTGTGTGTTGGTTTCCTGTGTACCCTTGTGGTGAATTCTCCGTTAGGTGTTCTCTCTACTAACACGTCTAGGAATGGGAGTTGGCTATCCTGTTCCTCTTCTCTAGTGAATCGGATTCCTGTGAGTGTGGCGTTGATGATTCGGTGTGTTTTTTCTATTTCTGTGTTTTTGATGATTACAAAGGTGTCATCGACATATCTGACCCAGAGTTTGGGTTGAATTTGTGGTAGGGCTGTTTGTTCTAACCTTTGCATAACTGCCTCTGCTATGAGTCCCGAGATTGCTGATCCCATGGGTGTTCCGTTGATTTGTTCGTACATCTGCTTATTGAATGCAAAGTGTGTAGTGAGGCACAGGTCCAGTAGTTTAAGTATGCCATCTTTGTTGATAGTTTCGGCCTCCTGTGTTCTGTTATGTATTTCCAGTAGGTTGGCTATTGTTTCTCAGGCTAGGGTTTTGTCAATCGAAGTGAACAGTGCCGTCACGTCGAATGAGATCATGGTTTCTTCTTTGTCTATGTGTGTATTCCTGATGATGTCCAAGAATTCCTCTGTTGATTGTATGGAGTTTTTGGATCCGCTAACCAGGTGTTTCAGTTTTTGTTGTAGTTCTTTGACCAGTTTGTATGCTGGTGTCCCTGGTAGTGATGCTATGGGTCTGAGTGGGATGTCTGGTTTGTGTACTTTGGGTAGTCCATAGAGTCTGGGGGTATTGTTGCTTTCCGGTTTCATTTTTGTAGGTCCGCTTTGGTTATCTGTCCGTTTTTTTGTAGATTCCTTCGTGTGTTATTTATTCTATTGGTGAGTTGTGGTGTGGGGTCGGAATCCGATTTCGTAATTTCCTCCCCTTTCACCCTAGAAACAGTAGTAGAGCGTGTCGATATGTCTATTTTCTTTGTTTTAAAATTCAGCGATGACCGTGCTGCCCCCGTATCTACTAGGAAGACTACCTCTTCCCTACAGGGTCCCACCTTCAAGTTTATCAAGGGTTCCTGGTGGGTCCCCGAGGACAGGAACCCCTGATACCCCTATTCATTATCAAAATTCATAAGCGGAATGGCCCTTTCTTCCCTTTTGGATCAGAACACTCCCGCCTAAAATGCCCTATCTTGCCACAACAATAGCATCCTGCCTGTGGAGACACCCATCTCTGCCCCTGTCGCTCGAACCCTCTATCAAATGCTCCCCCTTGTCCTCTCCCTCTCCCTCTTCCTACATGCTGCCACCCACCACTCCGGTTGCTCACTACTTGTTCCATTCTTTCCTTAACTACCTCATTAACCGTAGCTACCATCATTTTCGCCTTCTGTTTCTCTCATCCTCTCTCTTCACAAACATTTTCACTGCCTCTCTTAACAATTCATCTGATGGTTTTTCACTCCACCCTTCTATCTTCGGTATCTTTCTTTGTATGTCTGGCCATGCCTTTTGACACAAAATGTACTTTCAAAAGACACTGTGCCATTGGGTCCTCAGGGTTCATTCCAGAATATTTCCGCATTGAGTCTCCTAATCTCTGCAAGACAGCTGAAGGAGTCTCATCTTTCTCCTGACTAACTTCAAAGGCTTTAGTCAGATTCTGCGACTTCGGAACTGTCTCTCTTATTCCTTTTAGAATCAGGTCTCTCAATTCCCTCATTTCTTCTCTATGTTCCAGGTTTTGATTTTTACACTGGAGGTCTCTGAGGGGAAACTTCGTCTCTCCCTGTCCAGCATCCCCATCTCCAATCGAGTGTTCCCTGTCCAATATTCTAATGGATGCTCCCCAAATAAGTCCCCTTTCCTCCCCAGTAAATAGTATATTCAGAATAGGCATTAACTCAGCCCACGTATACAGACTGGGCCCCAGAAATTGATCAATTTGTTCAGACAATCATACTGGATCCTCAACCAGGACTTTCATTTCCTTTTTAAATGTTCTGACCTCCCCACTGGTGAGGGGGGCACATACAAAACCAATCTCTTTGTCCCCTATTGGTACCTCCTGAAGGGGATAAGTCTTCCCTTTTTTTCTTCTGTTTTGCCCCCTTTGGCTTTGATTTAGATCCTCCGGAGACCTCCTCTACTTCTACTTTAGCTTCCCTTTCTTTTGCCGAGGAATGAAGGTCAGGAACAACAACATCCCCGTCCACCGGCCCTTCGTCCTCCTCTTGTGAGTCATCTCTTCCCTGTACCTTTCTGACTGTCTCCCCTCCTCCCCATCCTCACATAATCTTATTCTATGGTACGGGGGGGGGGGGGGGGGGTGCGGCAAACAGCCAAGAGGATCCCAGGGACTGGGTGGGGCAGAGGGGGAATCCTTTGTCTTTTTTACCATCATTCTCAAACTGCCCTTCCAACAGTATGCATAGTCCGCCTCTTCTTCACTAAAAGGTTGTTTTGTATGCACATACAACTCTAAATACTTACATTCCCAATCGTCGTGTGAACCGTACTTTGGCCAGAAGACAGCCGGACGAAGGATTGGTTCCTTAGTCGATACTAAACAACAATATTTAATCATTTTCTTCTTATCCTTTACCCTTGTACAAGTATTGCATGTCCTGCAACATCCTCCCCAACGGACTTTCAGGAGGTATGTTGTAAGGGACCCCGTCCCCTCTACCATTGCCTTGATCCTCTTTCATATCCCTGGAGTTTTGTCTCTTACCCACGACACAACCTATATTGAGTCCCTTCGTTAGCCCCTTACTAACTACTAAAACTCAATCCCGGCCACAAGGTAATACTTAAAAGTCAATTTTCCTACCTTGGTCTGTGCACAGAGTTGCCTGGCACCTTTCCGCCGTATGTCCTATCGACCGCCTGTCACAGTCTGATTCATATGTCTCTCTTGTGGAATTCGGAACAGTCGCCCAAGGGAGCAGACCAAACCGGGACACGAGACCGCTCCTCAAAGGGTAACAGGACGCGTCTTCCCAGTGTCCAGGCCAAGCCACTAGCCCGGGTGATTGAAGAATATCCCAGACGAGCCCCCAATTGTGAGAAAATAAGCTCACGCACTGCAATAATTTCAGTCCGAGACAAGATCTAAATCAGTAATGGCCTTTATTTCACACTTGCAAGTGGGTGTGATGTCCACGAGGCAGGGACAAAACACACTGAATTCAACAAATACTCGATATTTATATAATTTGGTTCTTACATTTTTTTTCTTATTTCATTGTTTCCGCTCCCACCCCGCCCCGTTTACATCCTACATTTCCCTAAGACCAGTACCCATTAATCCTGTTCATCTCGTGTCTTATCCGGTCCTGTCTGTGAAAAAAAAGAGTTCATTCCTGTTCTCAAGGCCATTTGACCTCATCCTGCTTTGGGCACATCCTGACCTTACCATTACTTACTCCCTCCATCTGTGCTGCCCGTCACAGCATCTTATCACTAAGCCCTTTAAATTGGAGTTTGTTCCTGTGTTTCTGTAAAAGTGGGAAACAGATGTTTATGCCTATTGTTTATACAGGCATATTGAGTTTAACTGTTTGTCTTCACAGCATCTTATCACGAAGCCCTTTTTTTTGCCATTGTTGTGCAGTCCCGTTTCTTTCTTGCATACATTTGTAGTTAATACACAAAAACAAATTATGCATTTCCTCCAAATAGTTCCCATTCTTGCTGATTCAGCTCCTGGCTGAAACAATTACACACTGATGTGAGTTCAGTTATATTTTATATAATGAATTAGAATTGCAGAAGCAACATAAATTTCCTATATCCCACAGTAAGGCATACAGGTTACTCTGTACTCGACAAGATCAACATGAACAAGATCAGCATTATTTGAACATAGAGAGTCCATTCATCAGACTAATATCGCTTTCCTAATACTTTATACGCCTTAATTAATTCTGCCCACGTTATTGTGCAATTGGTGTGTGAACCCGTACTGAACGTCATGTTGTTCACAATTCCCAACAGCAGCCAGCATACTTTCAAGCTGAAACAGGTAACCAATCCCACCAGCGTCCGTCCTACATAGAGGACAACAGGCTGTCGGCTCGGAGCTGGAAGGTGCCTTCTTGAGACTTCACATAAGACATGTGGCTTCCCTCCTCAACAATAGAAAGCCACGTTAACGTTCCACGTGTATATCATAAGCAACGGAGCCACGAGGAACAAAGTGGAGCAGTCTGTGCAGCCTCTGCTCCACTTGTTCATCATGTTCGGGCATCAATTAGGAGACAGTGAGGACGGCAGATGCTGGCGATCAGAGTAGAGAGACAATTTTTGGATAAGTACAGCAGGTCAGACAGTATCCAAGAAGCAGGAGAATCAACCTTTCGGGCATAAACCATTCATCAGGAATCAACATCAATTACTTCATTCTGTCCCTGTGTAAGTGCTTTGAGGAGTAATGAACTCCTACTGTTCCTGGGCAAGTGACTCAAGGGGCTGAACGGCTTCCTCTTCTTCCAGGGTAAGTGACTCAAGGGGCTGAATGGCCTCATCCTGTTGCTATGTAATTGACTCAAGGAATTGAATGCTTTCTTCCACGTACGGCCAAGAGTCTGACGGGGTTACCCCTCATTCCTGTTTGACAGCTCGAAGTGCTGACAAGAGTGATGATGCTGCAGCTTTAAGAGGTTATTTTGTTCTGGTTTCTTTTATGAAAGAGATTGAATGACGTTACCAAGCTGGCTAGTTAAGACAACTTGAGACAACAGCCAGGGAGGCCTTGTTTTTATTTTAATGCAGTCTGAATGGGTGCGGCCAGGTCTTACAAATTAGGATCTCTGGGTTTTGCTTTCTCAGTAACATCAAAAATTGTTGGGGTGTCCAGAGAGTTGAAAGCTTCAGTGACTATCCCCTGGCTGCTAATGTCTCTGAATTTTCTCTAGATGCTGTTTTTATTTCTTGGATTGGAGAAGTGATTGTGACAATCTTTGTCTGAACATTCCTTTTTGCCAGAGGCTGTGTTTACGGGATTTTCCTACTATTGGAACAGTTCATTAGTAATAGTTCCTAGATCTATTATTCTGTTAACTTGTCCAATAGACTTACATTATCCTAGATTCCTCTTTCTTTGGTGTCATTTTATTTTCCTTGTTTAAGTAGATCGTGTTTTGCTTCACACCGAGTAGTTTGACCAGTCACATTGCATCTGGAACAGACACTTTACATTTCCTTTAAAATAAGAAAACATTAGAATCTAGGCTACCGCCTTCAAATACTTTCTAGGGGCTCTGGTGTGGTCCATCACACTGGACCCCTTCTCTTCCTGAGTAATAGGCTGGAGGCGCTGAATATTGTCAATGGGCTGAATGACTTCCTCATATTCATGTGAGGTGCTCAATGAACTCTTTTTTTAAGGTTAGGTCACTTACAATGTGGAAACAGCCCGTTCTGCCCAACAAGTCCACACCAATCCGCCGAAGCTAAACCCACCCAGACCCATTCCCTTACATTTACCCCTTCAGCTTACACTCCGGGCAATTTAGAATGGCCAATTCACCAAACCAGTATATCTTTGGACTGTGGGAGGAAATCGGAGCAAACCCAAGCAGACACGCGGAACATGTGCAAACTTCACACAGTCAGTCGCCTGAGGAGGGAATTGAACACGGGTCTCGGGCGCTGTGAGGCAGCAGTGCTATCCACTGTGCCAACGTGCCGCCAAGTGCCTGCGGCAATGTGAAGTGTCAGGAAGTGCTGTTGCATGTATGTTACCAAACACTTTAACAACACAAGCCTCAATGGAGTCTGGGTCTTGATGCACATGGACACAGGCTGGTTCCGGAGCTGACGGGGTCAAAACATTCTGAACATTGTGGAATCTTCAGTGACCATTTCCACTTCTGATCTTCTGGTGGGGAGACATTGATGAAAAAGCTGATGATGTTTGTGAAGAAGAAGCTACGCTGAGGATCTCCCACAGATATGACCCAGGACGGAGATGGTGAACATCTCCCTTCGTGCCATGCTTAATTCCAAACACCGGAGACGTTACTCTGATTCCAATTAAGTCCAGATTTGTTCAGGTCCTTGTTGTCAATAGATATTAACCACTGCCTTGATCTCAGGGCCAGTCATTGTTACCTGAACCCTTGTGTCAACCTCTTTTGTTCACATCAATAAGCCATGATACAGGAGCAGCAAGTGTTTTCTTGAAACAGGTGGTATTGAGTGCCAGGATTTATCTTCTCAAGTGTGATCGAGGCGCTAGATAACTGAAAGTTCCGTTTGTTAATATTTGGCCAATATCCCTCCTCCTTCAGATATGTTTAAAATGCGCGATTGCAATCGCCTTCACCACTTCCTCTGACTGCACTTTCTGTACACACACCACTCTGTGTGAAACATTTATCTTCGGGTTCCTTCTAAATCATTCGCCCTCCCGCCTTCAACAAATGCCCTCTTGTTCTTGACTGCCCTATTCCAGAGAGCAGAACGTGGCTGTTCAGAATATCTACGCCTCTGATGGTTTTATAAAACTCTATAACTCTGACAGTCCAGGGAAAATTCCTCAACCTTACTATGAGGAAAGCTCAAAGCTCCAGACCTGGAACATCCGTGTAAGTCATTTCTGCAGAAAATCGAGTTGTACACAGTATTCTTAAAGGGACCTCACCAACATCCTGTACAGATGCAACATGCCGCCACAACTCCTATACTCAATGCTCTGACTGGTTAAAGCAAATGTGCCAAATGTGATCTACAGCAATCTGTCTACCTGCGACTCCACTTTCAAGGACCAATGTACCTGCAGGCTTCGGTCGCTTTGTTCCACAACACTCCCAGGACCTTACTATGAAGCGTATAATTTCTGCCCTGATTTGCCTTCCCAAAGTACAAAACCTCATATTTATCTCAATTAAACTTAATCTGTCTCTCCTTGCCCCTTTGCCCCATTTAATTGTGATCTCGTTGTATTCTGAGATATTCCACAATGCCACCTTCATCTGTAAACTATGCCTCCGAAATTCATATCCAAATCCTAGATATAAATGATGAAATACTATGAACTCAGCACTGAGTCTTACAGCACACTGCTGTTCACAAGCCTCCATTCTGAAAAATACCCCTCTTCCTTCAAGCCAGTTGTGACTCGCTTCCTCTGCATCCCATGTGACTGAACCTTACTAATCTGTCTACCAATCAGAATGCTATGAACACCTTGCTGAAGTCCATATAGTCAATGTCTACCAAACTGCCTTCATCAATCTTCCTTGTCACCTCTCCATAAAACTAAATTAAATTAATGAGACATGATTTCCCGTGCAAAAAGACATGTTGACTTCCCCGATCAGCCCTTGCCTTCCTAAATGTATGTTAATCCTATCCTTCATAATGCCCTCCCACTTAACCACCGGTCTCACCGGTCTATATTTCCCCGGCTTTTTTGATCACTGTTTCCTTTTCCAGTCCCACTCCTTCACTGCTCACAGCAAATGTTAAATGTAACCAGGTTTGTGATGTGGCCGATGATATTGGTCTCAGACTGGGTCAGAGTCAGTTTAGGAACAAGTCAGGCTAGTTTCTTTCATCTGCCAGAACAATACGTTTATGATCCAGAGCAATGTTACGCACACTATGATGGAAAGATGAATGGCAAACTGTTTGGGTGTTGCTAATATATAATGCATAATGGGTGCCACGGTTGCCCAGTGGTTAGCACGACCGACTCACAGCGCCAGAGACCCCTATTCAATTCCCACCTCAAGGAACTGTCTGTGTGGAGTTTGCACATTCTCACTCCAGGTGCTCTGGTTTCCTCCCACAGTACAAAAATGTGCAGGTTAGGTGAATTGGCCATGCTAAATTGTCTGTAGTGTTACGTGAAGGGGTAAATATAGGGGAATGGGTCTGGGTGGGTTGCTTTTCGGAGGGTCGGTGCGGACTTGTTGGGCCGAAGGACCTGTTTCCACACTGTAAGTAATCTAATCAATATTTCCCTTTCTAAAAACACTGGCACGTGTGCGCGCGCGCACAAAATCGATTAACAAAATCTCGCAATTTCAAGTCGAAAGAACTTTGTCCAGATATTAGTGTAACTTATGACTAAAGGAAAAATTGAGAGATTCTACTTCTGAAGATATTCTACTCACACATGCTGCTAGCAATGGGATTTCATCCAGAAACAGTTGGATTAAGCTGAATTCCCTTTGCCTTAGGCAGTAAGGAGATTCCAATTGATTTTGGTCAAGGGTTACACAAAGAGTAGCACAGTGGCTCAGTGGTTCGCACTGCTGTCTTACAGCACCAGGGACTTGGATTAGATTCTAGACTTGGATGACTATTTGTGTGGAGTTTTCATATTCTCCACTTCTAATCGTTGCTCCAGTTTTCTCCCACAGTCCAAAGCTGTGTTGGTTAGGTGGATTGGTCGTGCTAAATTGTCCGTAGTGTTCAGGGGTTTCGAGGTTATGTGCATCGGTCGGGCTAAATGTTCTGGAGCGGGCCTGGAAACTTACCCTTTTGGAAGATTGGTATGGACTGTTTGGGCCGAAGGGCATGTTTCCACATTGCAGGGATTCTACAAAAATGGTAACAATGACTGTAGAGGTTCTTTTAGTGCGCACACATTGCTGTAATGAGGAATATTGAAGGAGAGAGAGTGCAATAGGCTGTTCCTTCTCAGGCAGATTACAATTCTTCCCACTCTGAGTTGAGTCACACAGTAATATCATCCTCTCCCAAACAGGATCATGTGAAGTCTCCTTGGACATTGTTCAAACTATGTCTCCATCATATTCCCTGTTCCATGAAGATGCATCATTGCTACTGTCATACACAAGCCATACCCTTAGCAAAAAATGGTCTCGGTCGATTTGAAGATAGGTTTATATGTCACTGCGTCATTAAAACAATAAAATGTTTAATGTATTCAGAATACTTGTGTTAAAATGAATGCATTTTGTAACAAATGCAGAAATTGCTGGAAACCTCGGCAGGTCTGTCAGCATCCAGATGTATTTTATTATTGTATCAGACTCCACCACTTCCTCTGGCAGCTCATTCCATACACACACCACCCTCTGTGTGAAAAGGTGCTCCTTAGGCCGCATCAAAACCTTTTCCCTCTCACTTTCAACCAATGCTCTCTAGATGTGGACGTCCCAAACCTGGGGAAAAAACTCTGACTACCCATCCTATCCATGACCATTCTGATTTTATAAAGCTTTACTGCTACGAAATGTGACTCCAATCAACACGAATGGCTGCATTTTCAATCATTCGGGGCCGAAATTCTCAAATGCAATACTGGCACCTCTACCTTCTCCACCAAGTCACAATTGTAAATCAATTTTAATCAGTTTGTTCAGATGTATCGTGAGACACATCTGTGTGATTTACACCTAGACCTTTGTGCCAGGAGGTAGGGACACTAGCATCATTCGGCAATACCCATAACGCTGTAACATTATTCTCCTGTGCGTTTGCTCATCAGCCTGTTATAACATGCCGTGACATACCTCTGCAACTGGCGGAACTTAAATCACAACTTCTAGTCCAGAGCTTGGAACACGACCACACACATTACCCCCTACAGTTCCTAGATTTTGGGGCATATTTTAAGTGTCAGCTTTCAGCTCAGTTTGGATTTATTATAATCAGGTTACCATTACTGAACTATACAAAACACTTTGCATTGTTAAACAAATGCAAAATATTTGTCTCAACCGTAGGATAATGAGTGTACATGCTGTGCCATCGAAAGTAACTATGAACATCTTTCATCGCTATTATCTGTAGTCTGCAGCATTAAGAAAAGAAATCCTGCAGACACTCTGCACAATGAAGGGTCTCATATATATATAAAACTGAACGCCTGAGACGGAGAAAGACCATAATTTCTGGCCCCGAACCACGGATCAGTATTCGCCAACTCTCATGTGTGACTTTCCTCTTCCTAAAACCATTAAATGATTACTGTCCAGTCTCTTGTCCCCATTGACTGTGTCTGAAATCTGTCCCTCTTCCCCCTAACTGCACAAGGCAAACCTACCTCATGCTTTTTGTGAAAATCAAGGCCATAGTGTGCAGGCCTCCTGGAGTGGGGGAGGGAACTTTAAAATTAAACGGGCAAGATGAGGAGTTAGTAATATCACTCACTGGGCTGAGGAGTGGCAGATGGAGTTCCGTTTGGATTAATGCAAGGTAATTGATTTAGCAAATCAAACAAGAGCAAGACCTAAACAATTAAACGTAGGGCCTTTGTTAGTGTTGTAGAACAGAGACGTCGGCCGTCAGGTACAATTCTTTAAAATTTGCATCTCATATAGGTAGAGTGGTTTAGAACCTGTTTAGCACACCTGTCTTCACTGGTCAGTCCTGTGAGTATCAGAATTGGGACGTAATGTTGAGGTTGTACAAGACATTGGTGAGACCTCTTCTGGAATACTGTGTCCAGTCTGGACATCATGCCCGCTCATTCCATAGCACACCACCCTCTGGGTGAAAACGCTGCCCCTTAAGTCACATTTAAATGTTCCCCCTCTCACCTTAAAACTATGCCCTCTAGTTTTCTTGACTATTCACTTTAATATTATTGACATTGATATTATTAAGCTGGAGAGGGTTGAGAACAGCTTAACCTGGATGTTGCTGGGAATGGAGTGAGTGAGCTATTAAGGAGTGGCTGGATAGTCTTGGGACATTTTTCACAGGAGAGGATAAGATTAAGTGGTAACTTTCCAGAGGTTTACATAATCATGAGGGAGACAGAGAATGTGAAGTGCTGATGTATTTTTCCTAGCGTTGGGGATTTAAAGCTGAGAGATATTTTAAGGTGCAAGGAAAAAGATTTACAAAAGTCATGAGAGGTAATTGTTTTGGACAGAAGCTAGCTTGTGTGTGGAATGCATTTCTAGAGGAAGTGGTGAAAGCAGGCACAGTTACAATGTTTAAAGGACATTTAGATCAGTACATGGGTAAGACATTCGCTTGGAAGGTTCTATGAGCAGCTTCCCGCTTCCTCCCTCTCTCTGTATGTATTCCTGTTGGTTTTGATCCTCTGCCATTGCCTTGCAGTGGCGTGAGGAGGTCAACAGAGGGGGCATTGCATCACTTTAAGCACCACAGAGACTGCCAGACCTGCCCCACACAGAGAGACATAGTTATACACAGCAATTGTTAGGACACTATGTGAAGCTCATCTGATAATTTAAACTAAACATGAAGAAATGCTCAATTCGCCTCGTAAACTGTTAAAATATGTGTGACAGATGACTCCCAAATTCCATTGTTTAAAAAAAAATCAATTTATTTTTAACTCGGAAAGTGAACATTTTACATCAACTATTCACAACTCTGAGATCCCCTTTTTCTAAACCACGTATTGTCCGACTCCAGCTCTATAGCAATATACTGTTTCTGGGTTTGCCATCCTCTCAAATCACAGGTGCTTGTAAGCTCTCATTTCACAACAGCATTCACTCTCTCTTAAACGTTCAGTACACACTTTCAACTTCATCACATTATACCCTGGTGAATATTGATAAGTGGAGCCCATCCGATTTCTCTTGCTCTGTGGTTTGTCAATACTTCACTCGCTCCGTCTGGTGTGTGTCCTGATTTTTGTTGCTCCATTGACAGCATGTCATTATTCGACTCCGTCCATGGGAATATATCAGTATTTCACTTACCCACACTCGTGAGTGTGGAGCAGCATTTCAGTTGTTTAATGGCGACTGTGATGTTATGACAATTTCAGGGTTTGTAGATGGCACCAAACCTGGAAGATTTGCAAAGTCTATGGAGGACAGTAAGGAACTCTAATAGTACAACCATAAATTGGTGTAGTTTTCAGGTGCAAGGCAGATGAGGATCAATGCAGACCGGCGTGAGGTGATGCACTTTGTTGGGAAAGACAATGAACGACACTATAAAACAGGCTGTACCGTTATAAAGGGATACAGGACGAGAGCGCCCTTGTGTATATGAGCACAAATCATATGTGAGTAGTTTAGAGGAAATTCTAGATATGAACTGAGCTAGGCTGGTTGCCGTTAGGGACCTGTGAGAACCATTGTAAGAATGTTAAATGCAAATTATCATTGAAACAGTAATAATATAAATAATTAATTTAAAAGTTTGTTCAGAGGGCTGACGGTGAATGGAAGTCCCTGCGAGCAATAACGTAATGGCGTGTGAGTGATGTATTGATTGACAAGTGGGTGTCGTGATTCAGGTGATGGCTGATCAATTGGGATCCAAAGTGCCACTCAAGAGACAGTTCCTTTAGTATTGAGTATATTCTTAACAGTGACATGAGCATAGCATCAAATTTCAAAACACCAGGGCATATGTGCAGTATCAGTAATGACAGTCAAAATGAGGAGGAACGACCTCAGGAAAGTTTCTCAAAGTGAAAAGGTCTTCAAGATTTTAAAGCAGCTAAATCTTTAAAGGTCAGGGCAAGTGAGGTGAGAAGTCATTATCACAGATTAGTTTCAGTATCTGAGCTGTTTGCAGGAGGTGGTGTAGGAGGGAGCTTCCGTGCTCCCTTCCTGGGAGGTGGTAGTGACGATGTGTTGTGAGCCCACCTCCAGCCCACAGAGACCGTGGGGATTCCATTTGTACCAGCTCGACACAAAAGGGAGATGGCATCAGGGCCACGGTTTCTAAGTTGTGCCGGGGAGAAACGGAACTGCCAGTGGGTTAAAAGTGAGAATTGCCCTTCACTGAACTTTGTTCCTTCCTCGGTCGGTGGGACGTGGATGTTTCAGAGTCTCCACATGAGGCATCCTCGCCCTCTTCGGGTCCTATCAGGGTCCTAGGAGGAAGTGGGGACTGCAGATGCTGGAGATCATAGCTGAAAGATGTGTTGCTGAAGAAAGGTTTATGCCCAAAACGTCGATTCTCCTGCTCCTTGGATGCTGCCTGACCTGCTGCGCTTTTCTAGCAACACATTTTTCAGCTCCTACCAGGGTCTTCACCACCACGCAGGGGGAGGGGATGAGGGGACGGATATCGGGCACTCCACCACCCGGTTTGGCCCTTGCTGTCCAATTCCAGGCTGCTTCTCCTGGAATCGGAGAAAGGGCGGGAGAGATGGTGGGGGTGGGTGGCCCTGCTGTTAGTGCTGGTATAGGTGGGGAGAATGGCAAATGGTGAGGTTTTCAGAGTGAGTCTGTCGACAGGGTTGTATCAATGCAGTGTAATTAATATGGGGGGTAAAGTGGACGGGGTGACAGAGAGAGAGAGACAGAGGGAGAGAGGGAGTGAGTGAGAGAAAGAGAGAGAGAGAGAGAGAGAGAGAGAGAGGGAAGGTGCTGCATGCAATAGTGAGAGTGATGGAGCATGAGCCTCACATATACAATAAGTGTGAGGGAGATGACTGAATATGGTAAGCCTTATCCTGACAGAGCGGGGAAGGTTACTGATGCTTGTCCTGTATTGCTGGACATTTCTCCAGACTGCAGATGGTGCACTGAGCTAGGTGGTGAGTTCAGACCATGCTCTGTGGGTATGGTGGTGTTGCCTACTCTGGGAAGAGAATGGTCCCCCTCTGTACTAGCCCATCCACCAGGACCTCCGTGCCCAGGTCGAGAAGTCGTGATGTAATTGCTTCTTATCTGCCATGCTCGGACTAAAGTGTGCAGGGCAGCTCCGAACTGAGAAAGCTCAACCGTGTGCCCATTTGCCTTTTAAAGATGGCACCAGTGTCAGTGATCACGGAATATCCGGGCGATGATGAGTACCTCCAGCCATGATGGGTGGGAGAATCGCGCTGGCATTAAATGCGAGGGATACCATTGGGTGGGTGGGTAGTTAATGAGGTGAGTCCGTTAAGATTGCACCAGGAAAGTAGCTCAGCCTCATACATACAATCCCTCTGTAACACTCAATGTAAATGTCACTGAGACAAATTATTGTTAGATTCAGCCCAGTGAGTCATAGATTCTGTTGGAAACACTCCCATTTACAAAGCTGTAGAACAAATGCTCATCCAAAACTCTACACCATCTGACCTCACGTCAATCTCCCTTTTTCCCATCTTTCCTGGAAACACTGGCTCATGTTATAGGATGCTGTCGAAGTTTCTACATTTCAGCACTGCAACCTGGGAACACATCCTTCCATGACACTGTCTCTCAGTCGCCGTCTCTCTGACTGTACCTCATATCCGTCACATGTAGTGCTACTTAAACTGATTCCCCCGCCAACTCTCTGTTCACAATTACAGCAACCCTTTGTCATGTCACAATGGAGATATTGAGCTGTAACTGGATGGGAGCTGTTCGTCCTGTCACTTCCAGCATGGGCTGCAAGTTGCCCCGCACTAGGCAGTGATCCAACACTGTCCAACACAGTGTTACTGGGCAATGCACCGGAGTGGTGTACAGAGCTCTACATGCTGGGAGGATATCTGTTCCTGTTATACAGATAATTGCACTGGGGTTATCTACACAGTCCTATATGCTGGGAGGGTAACTGCTCCTGGTTTACAGATCAATGCACTGGTGTGGGGTACACAGTCCTAAATGCTGGGAGGGTAACTGCTCCTGGTTTACAGATAAATGCACTGGGTTGGTGTATACAGTTCTACATGCCGGGAGGATAACTGCTCCTGGGTTACAGGACAATGCACTGAAGTGGTGCAGACATTCCTACATGCTGGGAGGGTTACTGATTCTGGTTTACAGATCAACGCACTGGGGTGGTGTACACAGTCCGACACGCTGGGAGGGTAACTGCTGCTGGTTTACAGATTAATTCACGGATGATCACTGCAAAGGTCGCTGTGCTGGTCGGACTATCTGGTTGAAGTTTATAGATAATGCAATGTGTGGGCTGTGCAGCTCCCCGTGCTGGATGGATATTTGTTTCAGGTACACAGATTAGTGCCCTGCTGTGGTCTGCATAGCTGCCGGTGCTGGACAGGTATGTCGTCTTTGCATAGTACAGCATTTTGTTGTGGAGGATAGGGGGAAAGGTGATGGACAAGTGAAGGAGTTACCCGGAACGTTCTGTCCCCAACGTTCTATAACTGACATTCCCTGGAATATTCTGTCCCTGTTTGAACGAAATTGAATAAAATTAGACGATACTACCAAAACTGAAAGCAAGACAATTTATTGTACGATCTTGCGAGAAAGGGCATCAAATGCAGAAGCAAATGAGCATTGAGCATTCAAATTAGTACACAGTTAAACTTTTGAGCTGCGTGAGTTCACCTCTCCTGACTCCTATATTACCCAATCAACTTTATTCTCTGAATAACTTGTGACCTGACCCGTTTCTTGTGAGAGCAATATACTTCTCCTTATCTCAATTAAGACCTTCTTATCTTTAGGCCTAATTTCCCTTTTTGTGTTCTGCCACTACCCAGCTGCGCTCCGCCCTTATTACTTCCTCCTTCTCCAAGTTGGCGACCCTCCCCTCTGTAAGTGCTGACATAAGGGAGATTTTGCTAAATTGAATCTTGATGTGGCTTTCACTTTACCTGTTTGCTTGTAGCATCTTCCATTCCTGAATATACATTTTAACAACGTATCTTTTCTTGCGTAGTTAATGCGTTTGAGCTATCTCAGCTATTTTGCTGAGACTAAATTATTTAAACTATCATAATGAAAGAAATTATTTGCTAGAATAATTATGCACTAAAGTTAGTACCCAATTATCCACAATTATACACTAAGGATAAAGATACACTTCCCTAGTGCTTGGTGAGCTAACGGTTTTGCGCTGTTCCCCTTTTCTGCACGCACCACTTGTTTTTCTTAGAAGCTTGCTGATTTAATCATTGTCTGCAGCTGCCCTTTACACTCGATTTATCAGTACGATATATTACTATCTTTTTGACATAACTGCGAAAACAACACACTTGCCCATTTCTTACAGTGTCCTCCCCTTCCCTGAGGACAAGGACTTGGGGCTGAGTCTGTCTCTCTTCAGCTCAGCTTCTCCAACAAAAAGACACAACAACATCATTCACTTTGCTGTTCAGCACGTTTTAATCAACATTTTTATTGTTTACAAATGGAAGTGATGGATACAGTCAGTGGAATGGTGCCTTTTCTCACAGGCCCCTGAGTTGTGAGAAACATTGAAATGTTTCCCTGTAACCAAGCACCCCCCCACCCCCCGTGGGATAAGGAAGGACAAACGAGCGCTATCCTCAGTCTGTTACCATAGCGACAGGCTGCTCCATCTCTGAAACACTGAACTGAAATGAGAAAATCCAGAATGGATTGATTAATGGGGGAATTTTATTGATGGATGGATTTGCGTAAAGGGACATTTCAGCACATTCTTCCGCTGCTGCCTGAACTTTGTCTGGGTTACAGCATAAATCGCGGTGTTTGTGCAGCAACTGAGGAGCTGCAGCAGGAAGCCCAATTCCTGCACAAACCAATCGAAATACATAGAGTAATACCCAAAATTATACATCTGCCTCCATATAGAATACAGCATTAAAGTTGACCATAACAGGATGAAATTGGCCGAGATCACAAACAGTAAAATGATGGATTTTTTTCGGTTTCTCATTTCTGTGTCAGATCTGCAGGTCACTAAAATGTGTCTGACGGTGAGAACATTGAGCAGCAGAATCAGGAGAAATGGGACACACGGGGTTAGAATGTGGTGGCGGAACTCGATTGAACAGCGTCTGTTACATCACAAAACCAGGGGGCGTTCACCAGCTGATACCGAGCCATGAGCATAAAATACCAGGAAATGTTCTTTAAACAGCTCAGCACAGTCACTGATCCCAGAACCACAGCAGCCATTTTTTCACTGCAATATTTACTTTTCAGCTTCTGCCAACAAATGGCCACAAACCGATCAAAGGTGAAATTGACAGTGAACCAGACAGAGCAGTCAGTGGCTGCATAAAGCAGGATGGCGTGGATATTACACACGGGGACGGAGTCCACCAGGAAATAAAATTGTTCCCAATAAACAATGGAAATGTTTCTCAGTATCAGGTCGAGGATAATGACCAGGAGATCCGCCGCTGCCATGGCCCCCAGGTAACGTCTGAAAAATGGAGACAATCCACAATCTTTATAAAGCAGGACGTAGATGGTCACTACGTTAACGGTGAGGAAGGAAAACAAACCCGTTATCCATCAGCCTGGAGGCAAAGGGACCTGTGTGATCGGGGACCCAGTGAGGTTTTCAAATGTGTTCCTGTATTCAGAGATTTATTAAAATAATTGGATCTGGAATAACAAATGGGAAGGTCGGAATTACTGACAAAAGTGTGACACAAACCACAAGAAACCCTCCCTTCCCCAAACACACAGAGACACATCGATAAAGACAGACAATTTCTAGACCATTCCCACACACTTGATCACTCGAGAGCACAGGTCACTCTTTCCCACTTCCTAATACGGAGGGTGGAAACGTTGCTGTCCTGAAGGATTCTCTCCCAGTTTCCTGAAGACAAAAGGAGTTTGGGAGAATCTGTATTTTGGTCTAAATTGTGCTCGGTCCTGTTTCAGAATTTAGGCCCATGATAACCGACAGTACAGCTATTAGTGTTGTTTCGAGTCACATTTCGCAGCAGTAGTGATTTATAAAATCAGAATGGTCATGGATAAGGTGAGTAGTCAGGGTTTTTCCCCAGTTTAGGGTCGTCCAAAACTAGACTGCATTGGTGGAAAGTGAGAGGCGAAAGGTTTTGATGAGGCCTAAAGGGCACAATTTCACACAGAGGGTAGTGTGCATATGGGATGAGCTGCCAGAAGAAGTGGTGGAGGCTGCTACAACCACCATATGAAAAAGTCATCTGGATGATGAGAGACCCGCCGAGCTTTTCCAGCCATTTCTGTATTTCTTTAAAAAAAAAATTCATTGTCACACAAGTAATCTGATTAAATTAAACATTTTAATTTTTAATGACACAGGGCCATGTAAACATATTTCAAATCGACGAGACCTTTTGCTGCTAAGTTTATGGCTCTGTGTATTAAAGCAGCAATGATGCACCTACATGGAACAGGGAATGTGATGGACAATAGTTTGGACAATGTACAAGGAGAGCTCACATGGTGCAGCTTGGGAGAGGATGATATTACTGTGTGATTCAGCTCAGAGAGAGAGAAGGAATGGCATATTGTACTCTCTCTTCTTTATTGTTCCTCATCACACAAGTGTGTGCGAGCTAAAATAAAACTCTGCAGACATCGTTACCATTCCTATTTTTATAGAATCCCTGCAGAGTTGAAACAGGCCCCTCGGCCCAACACGTCCATGCCAACCTGTTACCCTATATTTACCACTGACTTATGCGCCTAACCTAGAAATCCCTGAACACTACGGACAATTTAGCATGACCAATCCTCCGAACCTACACAGTTTGAGCTGTGGTAGGAAACTGAGCACCCATTAGAAGCTCACACAGGCAGGAGGAGAATGTGCAATCTCCACACAGACAGTCACCCAAGACTGGAATCGAAACCAATCCCTGGTGTTGTGAGGCATCAGTGCTAACCACCGTGCTACCCTTTGGGTGATCCCTGACCAGAATTCATTGGAATCTCCTCACTGCCTAAATCAAAGGGAATTCAGCCAAATCCAAATGTTCCAGGATGAAATCCCATTGCTGGCAGCTGTGTGAGTACAATAGCCTCAGAAGCAGAATAAAGTTTTGGACAATCTCACAATTTTTCCTGTTGTCATAATATCAGGACAAAGTTCTTTCAAGTTAAAATTGGTGTGTGTGTGTGTGTGTGTGTGTGTGTGTGTGTGTGTGTGTGTGTGTGTCTGTGTTGAGAAAGGGAAACTTTATTATATATTTGCAATACCCAAACAGTTTGCCATTCATCTTTCCATCACAGTTTGAGTGACATTGCTCTGGATCATAAACGTGTTGTTTTGGCAGATTAAAGATACTAGCCTGACTTGTTCCTAAAACTGACCCTGATCCAGTCTGAGACCAATATCATCGGCCATATCACAAACCTGGTTACATTTAACATTTGTTGTGAGCAGTGGAGAAGTGGGACTAGAAAAGGAAATAGTGACAAAAAAAGCTGGGGAACTATAGACCAGTGAGCCTGATGTCAGTGATGGGGAAGTTGTTGGAGGGGATTCTGAGGGATAGCATTTACATACATCTGGGAAGACAAGGGCTGACCGGGGTAGACAACATGGCTTTCTGCATGGGAAATCATCTCTCACTAATTTGATTGAGTTTTTTGAAGAGGTGACAAAGAAGATTGATGAAGGCAGTTTGGTACATTGTCTATGTGGACTTCAGCAAGGTGTTTAAAGAACAGAGAAAGGTTACAGCCCAGGAATAGGCCCTTCGCCCTGAGCCGATCCAAACGTACTGTCTAAATCAGTCAGTCAATTCCTCAGCATCTGTCGCCCTCTGCTCCTCACCTACTCATGCATCTGTCCAGACACATCTTAAATGAATCTGCTGTGCCAGCCTCTACCACCTCTGCTGGAAACACTTTCCAAACACCCACCCTCTGTGTGAAGTACTTACCGTGTGTATCCCCCTTAAATATTCCACCTCTCACTTTGAAAGCACGACCTCTCGTTACTGAATGCTTCAACCTGAGACAAAGATTCTTTCCATCCACTCTGTCTATACACTCATAATTTTGCAAACCTCAGTCAGGTCCCCCTCAATCTCCTTTTTTGTCTAATGAAAATAGGCATAAACTACTCCGCCTCGCTTCATAGCTAACATTTAATTCCGATTGGTAGACAGATTAGTAAGTTTCGGTCACACGGGATACAGCAGAAGTTAGTTACAATTGGCTTGAATGAAGAGGGATATTTTTTCGACTGGAGGCTTGTGAGCAGCAGTGAGCTGTACTGATTTCATTGCATTTCATCATTTATGTAAAGATTTTGATGTGAATTTCGGAGGCATAGTTAGTTAGTTTACAGATTAGTTCGGAAATATGGAAGGGTGTATTATCTCAGAGTACAACAAGACCACAATTAGATGGGACAAAGGGGCAAGGAGTGACAGAACAAGTTTTATTTAGATAAATACGAGGATTTGCATTTTGGGAAGGCAAATCAGGGCAGAAATTATACACTTAATGGTAAGGTCTTGGGGAGTGTTGTGAAACAAAGGGACATTGGGCTGGAGTTGCATTGTTTCTTGAAAGTGGAGTCGTAGGTAGACAGAGTGGTGCTGAACACATTTGGCACATTTGCCTTACTCAGTCAGAGCATTGTGTATAGGGGTTGTGCTGGCATGTTGCATCTGTACAGGATGTTGGTGAGGTCCCTTTAAGAATACTGTGTACAACTCGGTTTTCTGCAGAAATCACTTACAAGTATGTCCCAGAACTGGAGGTTTGAGCTGTAGTGAAGAAGTTGATACGTTCAGGGGTTTCCCCCTGGAATGTCAGAGGTTGAGGAGTAACCTTATAGAGGTTTATTAAATCATCAGGGGCATGGATATTCTGAACAGCCATGTTCTGCTCCCTAGGATGGGGGAGTCCAGAACAAGAGAGCATTGGTTGAAGGCGAGAGGACTAATAATTTAGAAGGGACCTGAAGGTAAATTTTTAATACAGAGAGTGGTTTGTGTACAGAAAGTGCTGTCAGAGGAAGTGGTGAAGGCGGTTGCAATCACACATTTAAAAAAGTTTCTGAAAGAGGAGGGATATTGACCAAGTGCTGACAAATGGGACTGGATCGGATTTGATATCTGATCGGAGTTAACAGAATGGACTAACGGGTCTGTTTCCGTTCTGCATGACTTTGATTCTATAAGAGGGATGACAAAAAATTCTGAAAGGACCTTTCAAGACGGAATTCTCTTCACTGGAAGTTGATCGTGCCTGTATGTTCACCTTGACTAAAAGCTGCATTAGTTAAATTTTTAACAGAGAAGTGAGTCATGCATAATGGGATACAGACAGTAAAATGGTGCTGAGACCACAACTTGATTAGTCATAATCTTAGTGCCTGGTGAAGAAGGCTCAAAGTCTCCAAGGACCCACTCCTGTTCATCAGTCCCATGTTTCTGTGTTCCATTCAGCCCCTCAAACGTGCTAGACATGAGCAGGTGGAGGCTACTCACTCCTATAACCTTTTGCACAAAATCAGAGGAGACCATTCGGCCCTTCAAGACTCTCCCACACGCTTTGAGGTGATTTGGGAAATGTAATTGGAAAATCCAGGCTGGGTATGATAGAATCCCCTCATCTCTCTTTACGGAGCTTCCCCTCTCTGCAAATTGTGCTTCATTTGTTGGTCATGTTGTAGACCCAAATTCACTGAGAATACTGCCCCCATACCTCACCCAATGATGACTCACAAAATTCTCTGGTCTCCCTGACTGTAATATTCACTAACAGAACATTCAGGAAAACAACACTCATTAACTTTCCAATAACAGAAGGGGAGAACATCAGAAACAGGGGCAGGTCGTTCACTCCCCAATCCTGCCTTGCCCTTCAATGAGATCATGACTGATCTCCTCTTGGTCTCAAATCCTCTTTCATACACAATTCTTCATCGCCCTCATCTCTCTGATAGTTCAATATCCATTTACCTCCTCTTCAAATACTTTCAGTCGTCTAATCCCCGACACTCTTGAGAAGAGAAATCCTGACATTCAACGCCACATGTTTCAAGAAAACGCTCGCTGCTCCTACATCATGGCTTATTGATATGAACAAAAGAGATTGGCTCAAGGGTTCGGGTAAAAATGACTGGCCCTGCTATGAAGGCAGTGGTTAACTTCAGCTGACATCAAGGAGCTAAACAAAACTGGATTTAATGGGAATCAGAGCAAACTCTCCAGTGTTTGGACTCAAACATGGCACAAAGGAAAATGTTCGTCATCTCAGTCCTGGGTCAGCTCTGTGGGATCTTCAGCTGCTTCATCTATGTGTCCCCGCCCCCACCCTCCCCACCATAAGATCAGAAATGGGGATAGTCACTGAAGATTCCACAATGTTCAGAATTTTATCCCCGGTCATCTCCTGAACTTGTCTGCGTCCATGTGCAGCAAGGTGTGGACACCATTCAGACTTGTGCTGTCAACATGTCTGTAACATTCATGCAACAGCACTGCCTGTTGCCACAGTAAAACAAGAGTTCCTTCAGCTCCTAACGCTGGTTTTACAGGAATATGTGGAAACCATTCAGCCCATTGACACTAAAGGAGAAGTACAGAGACAGCCCATTCAGTGCCTCCAGCCTATTACTCAGGAAGAGAAGGAGTCCAGTGTGATGGGCTACACCAGAGCCCCTCGAAAATATTTGAAGGCAGTAGCCTAGACTCTAATGTTTTCTTATTTTAAAGAAAATGTAAAGTCTCTGTTCCAGATGCAATGTAACAGGTCAAACTACTCGGTGGTAAGCAAAACACCATTTACTTAAACAAGAGAGATGAAATAAAACCAAAGAAAGAGGAATTTAGCATAACGTAATTCTATTGGACAACTTAATAGATCTAGGAGCCATTACTAATGACCTGGTCCAACATAGGAAATTCCCATAAACGCAGCCCTTGGCAAAAAGGAAAATTCAGGAATAGAAAACAGCATCAAGTGAAAATTAAGAGAGAGTAGCGGCCAGGAGACCCCTATAGTTTTTGATATTACTGAGAAACCAAAACCCAGTGATCCTAAGTTGTGAGAGCTGGCCACACTCATTCAGACTGCACTACCATTTCAGCATCACCATATTTCGTCCGTCACAGCTCTACCGATTAAACACTCCGCTTCTTTACTCTATTCTCATGCTACCATCATCCATGTCTGTGGTAACGAGGTCATTCCTTACAAAGCAGATCAAATCTGTACAAAGTGCCTCAAATGCTCCCTCAGCAAGGCTCTACAACAGCAGGAAGATGGCTTTACTTAAGTTCTCGAATCATCTTACAATGACGGACAGCCTACCATTGACTGCACCCATTACTTATACAGGGTTTGATTCGCAGCGGTCAGCATAGACTTATGAGTGGGAGACCATGCTTTCCAAATTTCGTAGAGTTCTTTGATGAAGTGTCTAAGAAATTTGATGAGGGCAGAGCGGTAAACGTAGTCTCTATGGATTTCAATAAGGCCTTTGATAAGGTTCCACATGGCAGGCTACTCTGGAAGCTCACATCGCGTGAAATGCCTGGGGGTTTGGCCAGTTGGCTACACAATTGGCCTGATGGTAGAAAGCAAAGTGTTTTGCGGAAGGATGGGGATTGGGTTCATTGCTGTTTGTTATCTATGAATTGGTTGAGAATGTACAAGGCATGATTAGTAAGTTTGCAGATTACACTAAAATAAGTGGGATCGTGATCAGTGAGGAAGTTTATCAGAAATTGCAGCAGGACCTTAATCAGGTGGTGAAGTGGTTTGAGAAATGGCAAATGGAATTTAATATAAATGTGGGAGGTCTTGAATTTCAGAATCTCAAATCAAGGTAGGAGTTCCATGGTGCATGAGAGGGTCTTAAGTGGTGTAGTGGGCAGAAAGACTTTGGCGGCCAGGTACACGGTTCTCTGAGAGTGGAGTCACAGGTAGACAGGGCAGTAAAGATGGTTTTAGGCACACTGGCCTTCTTCAGGCAGGGCATTGAGTATGGAAGTTGGGAATTTATATTGCAATCACACAGGCCGCATTTGGAGTATTGTGTTCAGTAATTGTCATCTTGTTATAGGGAGGATGTTACGAAATTAGAAAGAGTGCAGAAGAAATTTACAAGGACGTTGCCAGGACCCAATGGTCTGAGTTTTGAGAGAGGTTGGACAAACTAGGACCTTTACGACAGAGTGTAGGAGATTGAGGGGAGGTCTTATAGAGCTGTATAGAGTTGTATAAGATTACGAAGGATATGGATAGGGTGAATGCTCTCCGTCTTTTCCATGGTTGAGAGAATCGAGGACGAGAGGGGATCAGTTTAGGCTAAAGGGTAATGATCAAAAGGGAACCTGAGGGGCCAGATCTTTACACAGAGGCTGGTACGTGGATGAGCTGTCAGCAGATGTGGCTTGGTTGGGGGTGGGGAGGTACATTAACAACATTTTAAAAGCATTTGGATAAATATGTGGATAGGAAAGGACTAGAGGGATATGGACCAACTGCAGGGAAATGGGGTTAGCGTGGATGGACATTTACAAGGAAGAGTATAACCCCTCTGTTAATTCAAACCAAACACCCAGAAAGGCTCACCAAATCTTGTAATCTGATAAATTTGACTGGCACAGATCTCCTACATTCCAGCATTTAAACCAAAATTAAGAAGTTAGTTTCTTAACTTTAATAGTGTACACTAAACAACAAATATTCTCAAATACAAGCCCCTCATTTCTTAACTACGTAGTATCTGACTTCAACTCTATAAAAGTATGCTATTCAACCAACCCACATATTAAACATTACAATCTCAATACCACGCAATCTCCATTTTCCCCACTGTGTTCACTCTTCCAGCTGATGATGTCCCGTGTTCATGTTTTTTTTTACTGCAAGTACGTTTGACATGAACGTGCTTTTTTGATAGTGAGTGTTTGAGATGGCCAGTTAGCACTCCTGCTCTCCAGCAGTTACTCTGCTGTTGGATGGCATTGGCTCTGCCTCTAGTGTTCAAAATCCTGTGTTTATATACTTCTAATTTTACAATAAATCCCATACTTTCCAGGTGTCCAAACAATAATATCAAAATTCCGTTGGCTTCTGGTCTGCTAAGCGTTATTTAAACTCGTTGGTTGTATTTCAATTGTTATCAAAACAGCAACCAAAACACAGGTATCCATTTCCCACCTAATGGTGACATGTGGAACAGTGTGACCTTTAGATGGCATCTGTGGCTGTACTTTCTATTCAGCAAAACCCGTTCTGTCTTAAAGTGACCAAACATGTTTTTGGCTTAATAACACACTCACCCCTTCAGAAATAAAATGAAACGTCAGTATAAAAAGATGGCTTCATTTCTGTCACTTTAATTCTTAATCCCATTATTATGAAATACAAAATTCATTAATCTAAGTTATACATTCATATTAATTCGGTACACATATATAACACTGGAAAATGTCAAATATATCCTCACTTTTTTCCTTTAAATTCGCGATTACACATCTGCTATCACATTTTTACAACCCACGCCATGTACGTTATGTAGGTTTAAAGTCGGTAACATAAGACTCCAATGAAATAGTATCATATTTTCGTCTTTAAATGTGCTAAGGAAAATGCGAGAGGATTGTTGTTGTTGTCCACAACCAACTCCGACAATTTGGTTGTCACAGAAACATTAAAATATTGTTAGGGCAGTAGGAAACACAATCATTCATTTTCAATATTGGAAATTTTGTATTTTTTTCTGGTGGATATTGATGTTTTGCGACAAGTAGTTAATTGCCCATTCAATTCCATCATCATCTTTCTGTATTAATACATCTCTGGCTCCTATAACCCAAGCATCAAACACAATTTTCAAAGGCCTTCAAAATATTTGGCGTAGCTAAAACTGGTGTGGCGATTAATCCTGCTTTAAAATTCTCAGAATGCCTCCTGGCATTGTACTGTCCACGACAATTCTGTTTCCTTCGTTAATAAATCCAGCAGTGGTGCTAATACGCTGCTGAAGTTTGCAACAAACTTCCGATAGAACCCATTCAGTTCCAAAAATCGAAGCACCTCTTTCTTCGAGGATGGTCGTGAAAAATTCCTCAAAGCCCTTCGTCTTTGTATTCCATGGGGTCAACCTTCCATGGTCAACGTAATGTCCCAAGAACGTCACCTCTGCCTTCGCGAATTCTGTTTTCATTAATCTTATTACCAAGTTTGCTTCTTGTAATCGTTCAACTTGCTCTGCCAACTGTAACATATGAGCTTCCAATCACTTGCTAAAAATCACGACATCATACAGATAGACTGCACAAATTGTTCATCTGGCCATAACTCTGTTCCAGATATTTGAATGTGTCAGAAGCATGATTCATTCACATGGCATACACGATAACGTTTTTGTCATATCTGGTATCTTTTCCAGATAGTTTAACTAACTCAATATGTTTTAATTTGAATGGGGCAACTAAACGTGGCTTTGAAGGGATTTCCTACCATTAGTGGCAATACTAATACGTCATCCCCATGGGAATCGTCAACGTTTCAGAGTGTTTATCTGTCACCTAAGCTGTTCCCTCTTCAGGTGCTATTCAGTTAATTCACCCAGTCCTTCCAATCTCTTCCTCACCTCACATATATAATCCAAGTGTGAGATCACCGACTTCGGTCTTGTCAATTAATTTCAAAGGACTTCTCACTTCATGTACCAACATTAACTCAAAGGAAGTAAACTGAATAGATTTATTTGGGGCATTTCCGATGGCAAGCAACTTAATGGGGCACCTTTATCCCAATCCTTCAGGCAATCCTGACAAGACTGAAGATGCTATGGATCAGAGTTGAAAATTTTGTGGCTGGAAAAGCACAGCATCCGAGGGGCAGGAGAGTTGACGTTTCAAGCACAAATCCTTCATCAGGAAAGTGGGGGAGAAAGCGGCCGGGAAATAAATAGGAGGGTAGTGGTGAAGCTTGGTGGAAGGTAGCTTCGGAGGCGATAGGTAGATGCAGTTGGGATGTAATGGTGAGAGGTCGGAGAGTAGGGAAAAGTGTAGAGGTGGCAGGAGAGCTGGACCCCTCAAACTATACAGTATCAATATTGACTTCACCAAAATCCAAACCTCCCCTCCCCAACCTCATCCCAGACCTAACCGTTCTAATTAGCACTGCCCTCTTGAACTGTCCCAACTTTCCATCTTCCGTCCCACCTATCTAGTCCACCTTCCCCTCCGACATCCTTCCAACTACATCGTCCGAGCATCTTCCCAGGGACCCTCCTGCCAGCCCAGTTCCTACTGTCCTCTTTATCTTTCAGCCCCCTTATGCCCCCGCCACATTCCTGACGACGTTTTTATGCCTGATATGTCGATTGACCTACTCTTTGGATGCTCCCCGATCTGTTCTGCTTTTCCGGCGCCTCACTTCTCAACTATTAGAGACTGAGCCGATCTGGTATCACACAAAAGTATAATTTCTTGTCCACTCCTCCCCCAAACCATTCTGAGTAAACTTTTTCCACAGAGTCTTCTCTACAGAGATCAGGCACTGACTCCATACCCAGCAATTCCTCGGCTCCTTTTGGTTTTTTTTTTACCCGGTTTCACTCATGTCACTGGCTTAACCTGTTTTACCACATCTTTTCCCAAATTGACTTCCTTCAACACCCAGCACTGTGTTTCCAGCTGACTGCAGTGAAAACACCTATTCCCAATGCTCTTCTTAAACCATTGGCACTGTCATTTTATGTGTTCCACTCGGTTATAGTGAGAACACCTGAGACCTTTCACCGCCTTTCAATTCCTTGGGCTTATTTTTTCACCTGTGGTAAATTATTGCCCCTGTGATTTACTCTATGTCTTGTAGCGTAGGATCTCCCCTTCTCCCAATTTCTACCCTTCACAGGATGGAAATCGTCCCAGTAGCTAAATTTAATCTCATGCACCAACCCATATTTACCTGCTATTTCTGCTGCGCTTCTCCCTTCTTGAACTTCATTTACATGAATTCTTAACATCTCTGGAAGTGAATCGTTAAACTTCTCCCGCAGAATAATCTCCCTTCGAGCCCCATTTTTAAGACCCACACTCATCCATCAAAATGACTGTGTTTAATTCTTTCAAACTGAACATAACTCTGACCTCGTTCTGTCTCTATATTTCTGAACCTCTGTGTATATGCTTCTCGTACAAATTCCTAAGCACTCAAATGGTTTGTTTGGCATCTGCATAATCTCTTGACCTCTCATCTGATAGTGCTGCACATATCTGACTAGTTGTGCCGACCAGCTTAGTCTGAATTCGCATTACCCACAAGTTCACAGGACACACCATCTGCCGAGCCAATATTACCAATGTAACAAAAAAAGTTTTGACATTTTTTCACCGAAATATGGCAATGTATTAACATAGTTGAGTACATCCCTATGTCTTCCCTTCATCTTCATCCTGCTAATTAAAGTTTCTTAACTAATTCCGAACTTCTGAATTTCAAATTCTCTCTCTTTCCTTTTAGTCTCTTTCCCGTACTCTTTTTCTCTCTCTCTCACGCTTTCTGTCTATTTTTTATCTTCTAAGTCCAGTTGTCATATTTGCAATTTAAGTTTTTCTCACTCGCCTGCAGTTGTCTTTTTGTCTGAAACATCAAAGTGCTTGACCAATTTCATTGTAATTTCAGCTTTCCTTTTGTCCCTGGTGAAACCCAATTCTAATCTATTTGTTACTTCTAAAAGTATGCCCGTCCTCTGCCTTTCTAATCTTTCTTGGAAAACCTAGGAATCCTCTTCAAACCCTAAAACCTCTTTAGCAATGTTAGATTCCATTTCTTTTAATTTAACCAAACACAAGGAAACAAAATTAAATTAATTTTCTCACCTGTTTTATTTGACTGCCAAGTGATGGAATCTGCTGGGACATTTTGTACCCCGAATCTGTCTAAGTCCCATACAACAAGCCCTCAAACTTTTGTGATTGCAATGTCGAACCCCTCTGTTAATTAAAACCACACACCCAAAAAAGCTCACTTCTTCTCGTAATCTGAAATAAAATATGAATGACAGAGAAGTCCCAAATTGTAATATTAAAAGAAAAATAACAATTTATATGTATGTGAGTAAACTCGCTGGGCTTGAAGGTTTGTTTTCAGATGTTTCGTCACCATGACTAGGTAACATCATCAGTGAGAGTCTCCGGTGATACACTGGTGGTAAGCCCCGCCTCTCTGTTTATAGGTTTTGGTTTCTTAAGGTGGGTGATGACATATCCAATTCCTTTTTTCGACTGATGGTAGATAGGATCGAAATTGCTGTGTTTATTAATGTACTTCTGGTTAGATTGACATGTCTTTCAGAACTTTCATGCATGTCTTTGTTTTGCCTGTCATAGGATGTGTGCGTAGTCCAAGTCAAAGTAGTGTACTTCTTTGACTGTATGTAAGGATACTAGTGATAGTGGGTCATATCTTTTGGTGGCCAGCTGGTGTTCATGCATACTGGTAGCACGACAGCAGGACAGTGTGAAGTGGGGAAAATGATTTTGTATACACTGCGTAATCTGTGTGTTCAGATAACAAAGATTGTTCATATATGTACAACACATTCTGAATGAACAACGGAGACACAGTTAACGAAAAATCGTGCACATGATGTATAATTTTTTTAAGCATTTAATCATTGCTTGATCCATATGTGAAGTGATATGCTCCCCATCTCTCAAAGTTCTCCCTTTTCTGGGATTCCCTACTCCTGTCTCTCATTCGTATTGGGATGTGTGTTATAAATCTTGCTAATGGCATCCCACCTTATTTTAATTAACCCCATTTCTATCAGGAATTAAACATATTGGCCTGTTGGGTTGTTTCGAAAGCTAGTGTCAGTCCTATTATTGGAGAGAAAAATTCTGGTATCAAACCCAGCATTTAAACATATTACTCTGTTGTACATGCACTGTACAAAGGAGGAGAACACAGATAAGTTGCCAAAACATTGAGGGATGTACATCTACTTCTTTCGATAATCTAGTTTTCGCATTTCTCACATCTCCACATCTATATCCTCTCTCTCCTTCTCTCTTTGCATCTAGTTAAGAAATCCCCCAATCATTCTTCGTGTCCCTTCTATCAAAACTCCTTCTTTCGGTTTATATCTATTGCTCTCTTCTTGATGTGATGTGATTATAATTGAGCGATGTAACTACAAAGACATTCGGGAGGAGCTGGCCAGAGTTAACTAGAAGGGGAGTCGAACAGGAAAGACCACCCATTATTTGGGGATAATTCATAAGATAATAAAATTCATCCTAAAGAAGATGAAACAAGCACATGGGAGGACAAGGCAGTCATGAGCGATAAAGCAAGTCAGGGACAATATCAAACCAAAAGAGAAAACATACAATGTGATGAAAATTTTTGTGAATCCAGAGAATTCATTGGCTCTGAAGCTACACAAGGCTGGTATCACAGAACTACAGAGTTTTTAGTCATAGTCAGGGACAGAAACAGAGAGAAACACATTCACTTTAAACGCAGAAGATGGCATTACTCAAGGAAAATATTTTGATGATCAAAGTATGTGAGAAGATTTGTAGCTCGGGTGCCCATGCTGTGGTTCTATTCGCCAAGCTGGGAATTTGTGTTGCAGACGTTTCATCCCCTGTCTAGGTGACATCCACAGTGCTCGGGAGCCTCCTGCGAAGCGCTTCTGTGTTGTTTCCTCCGGGATTTATAGTGGTTTGTCTCTGCCGCTTCCGGATGTCAGTCCGCTGCAGTGTCCGGTATATTGGGTTCAGGTCGATGTATTTGTTGATAGAATCTGTGAATGAGTGACATGCTTGTCAGAAATCTCTGGATGTTCTCTGTATGGCTTGTCCTACAATAGTAGTGTTGTACCAGTCGAACTCAAGTTGCCTGTCATCTGCATGTGTCTAATAAGGATAGCTGGTCGTGTGGTTTCGTGGCTAGTTGGTGTTCAAGGATACGGATCGTTAGCTGTCTTCCTATTTGTCCTATGTAGCGTTGTGTGCAGTCCTTGCATGGGATTTTGTGCATTACGTTGGTTTTGCTCATGCTGGGAAAAGCGTCATTTCTCCTGGTGAGTTGTTATCTGAGAGTGACTGTTGGTTTGTGTGCTCTTATGAGTCCGAGTGCTCGTAGTCGTCTGGCTGTCAGTTCATAAATGTTCTTGATATATAGTAACGTGGCTAGTCCTTTGGATTGTGGCATGTCCTCATTCCGTTGTCTTTCCCTTAGGCATCAGGTTTGACCTACAGAGAATGAAACCAGAAAGCAACACCACCCTCAGATTCTATGGACTACCTAAAGTGCACAAACCAGACATCCCTATCAGACCCATCGTATCGCTGCAAGGGACACTATCACACAAACTGTCTGAAGAACTACAACAGAAACTGAAACACCTGATCAGTGGATCCAGACACTCTGTACAGTCAACATAGGAATTTTGCACATCATCAGAAATATATACATAGACAAGGAAGAAACTTTGGTCTCATTCGATGTAACGGTACTGTTCAGCTCTATCGACAAAACCATGGCCAGAGAAACAATAGCCAACATGCTGGACATACAGAACAGACAACAAGACAGGGAACTTATCAACAAATACTGAATACTCAAACTACTGGACCTGTGCCTCACAACACACTTCACATTCAACAACCAAATATATGAACAAATCAATGGCACACCTATGGGCTCACCCATATCTGGACTCATAGCAGAAGCTATAACGCAATGATTAGAACAAACAGCCTTACCGCAAATTCAACCCGAACTATGGGTCAGATATGTGGATGACACCTTTGTAATCATTAAAAATACAGAAATAGAAAACACACGCCAGATCATCAACGTCACACTCACATGAATCAGATTCACTGGAGAGGAAAAGAAAGACAACCCATTCCCAGGCGTGATGCTACAGAGAACACCGAACGGGCCACACACACAGACCAAGTTCTGAACTACGAAAGCAACTACCCCAACACACACAAAAGACGTTACATCAACACACTGTTCAAAAGGGCCACAACACACTGCAGCACACCAGAACTGCAAAAAGAGGAAGTGGAACACCTCTACAATGTATTCGCCAAAAATGGATGCCCCCGCAATTTTGTCAACAGATGCCTAAGGGAAAGACAACGCAATAAGGACATGCCACAACCCAAAGGACTAGCCACGTTACCATACATCAAAAACATTTCTGAACTGACAGCCAGACTACTACGAGCAGTTGAACTCATACCAGCACACTAACGAACAGCCACTCTCAGACAACAACTCACCAGGACAAATGACGCGATACCCAGCATGAGCAAAACCAACGAGATGTACAGAATCCCATGCAAGGACGGCACAAAACACTACATAGGATAAACAGGAAGACACCAACCAGCCACGAAACGACACGACCAACTATCCTGAGTCACCACACATGCAGTTGACAGGCAACGTGAGTTCGACTGGGACGACACTACTATTAAAGGCCAAGCCAAACAGAGAACAGCCAGGGAACTCCAAGAAGCATGGCACTCATCCCTAGATTCTATCAACAAACATATCGACCTGGACCCATTATACCGGCCACTGCAGCAGACTGCTGGAACTGACAACCGGAAGTGGCAGAGACAAACCACGAAAAATGCCGGAGGAAACAACACAGAAGCGCTTCATAGGAGGCTCCCAAGCACCGAGGATGTCACATAAACAAGGGACGAATAATCTGAAACACAAATTCCCAGCTTGGCGAACAGAACCACCACAACAGATTTAGACGAATTAAACAGTTGAATTAAAATAAGTTAAATACTTTTGTGGAATGTACCAGATTGAAACTATAACCCGGGAGAGACCCTGAGCAGAACGAAAATTTGAAAACGGAAGTACTATCACACCCGAAACCAGAGTAGGTCATTGATTAGAGGGCTGATAGGTGAATGGGACTCGATGTGAATTGGGGAACAGACAGCAGATATTGCAGCACATAAATACGTATTCATGTAGTGCTGCAGACCACCGCAGCAGGAGAAGCAGACCTGCATTCAACCACAACGTGCAACATTTTTGCCCTGGGATAATCCATCAGTCTCCCATTACTATCAACACGATCTATGGCTCAGTGACGAGTGTGGGTGAACACGTCAGGGTCAGAACCATGTGAACTTAAACCTGACACTAACACATTAAAGCTGTCGCACTTGACCAACAGATCTGATCGAAACCCTGAAGTCCTGCCACATTCAGTCATAAAACGTGATGGACGGTTAAACAAACGACAGAGGAAAGCGCTCTACAAGCATCCCCATCCTAAAGAATCAAGTAGCTCTGCAGCCTCAGTATAAAACATCAGGATGTAGTATCTGCACCAGCCTCAGCCAGGGATGTTGAGCCGATGATCCTACTCACTCGCCATGATGCCCACAGTATCACAGATGTCAGCCTTCAACCAAGTCGATTCGCTGCAATTGACACGAAGGAACAGCTGAACACAGTAGACACGACAAAGACAAAGAGATCAGCCTGGTCATCCTTCACTGCTCTCACTCAATGTCAGGTTTGTCCTTTATTAGGTAAGGACACCAAAACTGCACACAATACTGCACAATGTTCGGAATGGGTTTCACCAAGGCTCTCTACAACGACAGTAAGACCCCCTTACTCCTGGACTCAAATCCCCCTGAATTGCAGGTCAACACACCATTTATCTTCCTAACTGCTTTCTGATCCTGTAACATTGCTTTCAATGACTGTTGTAAAGGGACATCCAGATACGTTTCTATTTTACAGCTACCCAAATGGTGGTATGTGCACTGGTAAGTGTCCCAATGTCATTCCCAGTATTCACTCCTGGCTGCAGAACTCACTGCCCTGTATGGACGGCGGAGGTCGGTGAAGAATGAAACAAAAAGAAGCGTAAGTCCCTTTACAGAGTAACGTTTTCCAAACTTTTCAAATGCACTTTGGAAGAAGGAATCAGACAGGGGAGTACTCAATGAATGGCACCACACTAGGAAACTCAGAGGGTTCTTCTCCATGCATCCCTGTGTGTGACTGGACAGTGTAATACACAAGTTGAGAAAGCATAGGGGCCCGTAAACATCGCATTTATTCATCGAGGCCTAGAGTTGTTAGGCCAAATGGAATATTGTGTACAGTTCTGAGAACCACATTACAGGAATGATGTGATTGAAATGGAGGGTGTGCAGAGGAGATTCACCACGATGTTCCCTGGGATGGAGCATATCAGCTTTGGAGAGCGGCTGGTTAAGCTCGGGTTATTTACTTTGGAGCAGAGAAGGCTGAGGAGATATGATTCTAAAGTATAATATTATGAGGGGCATGGACAGTGTGGATAGACAGCAGCTGTTCCTTTTTGTCAGAGGGAGAAGAGCAAGGGGGATTACATTCTTAAAGTGAAGAGTTTGAGATTTAGAGGGGATTTGAGGATGATTTTGCACCCAGAGGGTTTTGGAGATTCGAAAAAAGGGAGGGAACACAGAATGAAGTAATGCAGGAAATTTCGACAATGAGAGTGACAAAAGAAGAAGTAAGGAAGGAAGGATGAATCGAAAAAGGTTGGAAGAAAGGAAGGAAGGAAGGAATGATGGGAAGAAGCACCGATAAAAGGAGGCAGGAAGGAAGGATGAATCGAGAAAGGGAGGGAGGAGAAAGGAAGGAAGGTTCGTTAAAGGGAAGGAATGAGGATGGAAGGAATGAATGAAGGAAGGAAGGAAAAAGTTAGGGAGGGAAGAGGGAAGGAAGAATCGAAAAAGTGCCCGAGCATGGAAGGAAGGATGGAAAAGGGGAGGGCGAAGAGGGTAGGAAGGATCAAAAGGGGAGAACAAAAGGAAGGATCGATAAAAGGGAGAGAGGGAGGATGGAAGGAAGGATGGAATGGTGAAAAAAGAGAGGAAGGATGGGAGGAAGTAAGGACGGATTGAAAAAGGGAGGGCATTAAGAAGGAAGGTAAGATTGAAAAAGGGAGGAAGGAAGGAAGATTGAAACAAAAATGCGAAGGAGGGAGGAAGGAAGGCTGGAAGGAAGGAAGAAGAATCGAAAAAGTGAGGGAGAGACGAAGGAGGGAAGGATGGATCAAAAAGGGAGGGAAGAAGGAAAGAAGGTTTATAAAAGGAAGGGAGGAAGGAAGCTACAAAGGAAGGAAGAATCCAAAAGGTGAGGAGGGAGAAAGAAAGGCATGATGGAAGGAAATAAGGAATGGATGATCGAAAAAGGGAGGGCGGAAGGAAGGAAGCAAGGAAGGAGTGAAAAAAATGATGGAGGAAGGAAGGATGCATCAGATATGAAAGAAGAGAAGGAAGGATTGCAAAAGTGAGAGACGGAAAAAGCACGGAAGAACGGATGGAAGGATCGGAAAAGGGAGGGATGTAGGTAAGAAGGATCAGAAAGTTGGAGGAAAAAAGGAATGAAAGAAGTAATGAGGGAGGGAAGGAAGGGAGAATCGAAAAAGGCAGGATGGAAGGAAGAATCAGAAAAGAAAGGGAAATATGAAGGATGAAAGAACGAAGGATCAAAAATGGAGTGAGGAAGTAAGTAAGTATTGAAAAATGGAGGAAGGAAGGAAGGAGGGAAGGGACAATCAAAAGAGGGAATGGGAGGAAGGATGGAAGGAATGAAGGACCGAAAAGGGAGGAAGGAAGTATCGAAAAAGGGGGGGAGGGAAGAAGGTAGGAAGGAAGGTTCGACAAGGAGGGAAGAAACTAGGAAGGAAGGAAAGATTGAAAAACATATTTAGGTAGGAAGGGAAGAAGGATTGAAAAATGTAGTTAGGTAAGAAGGAAAGGAGTAAGGAAGGAAGGAAGGATCGAAAACGGAGTGAGAATGGAAGGTGGGAAAGAAGGAAGAATGGATCGAAAAAGACAAGGTGGAAGGAAGGAACAAAGGATCGAAGAAGAGAGGGAACAAAGAAGGAGGAATGGAAAGAGGTAGTGGAGAAAGGAGAAAAGATCAGAATTGGGAGGGAGGAAAGAAGGAAGGATCAGAAAAATGTAGGGTGGAAGGATAACAGAATGGAATGAAGGATGGAATAAAAAATCAAAAAAGGGAGGTTGGAAGGAAGGAATTAAGAAGGATCGAAAAGGGAGGGAGGGACGAAGGATCAGAACGGAGAGTAAGAAAGGAAGGAAGGCACAATTGATAAAGGGAGGGAGGAAGGACGGAAGGAAGGAAGAAAGGAAGGAAAGAATAACGGATCGAAAAAGGGAGGGAACAATGAATGAAGTAAGGGAGGAAGAATCAAAAATGGAAGAGCCGAAGGAAGGAAGGAAGGATCGAAAAAGGGTGAGAGAAAGAAAGGAAGGAAGGAGGAAAAGAAGGATCAAAAAAGGGAGGGTGGAAGCAAAGATGAATCGAGAAAGACAGGGAGAAAGGAAGGAAGTTTCGTAAAAGGGAGGGAATGAGGATGAAAGGAACGAATGAAGGAAGAAACAAAAAAGGGAGGGAGGGAGGAAGGAAGGAAAGAAGAATCGAAAAGGGCCTGAGAACGGAAGGAAGGATAGAAAAGGGAATGAGGGAGGAAGGAAATATGGTTCGTAAAAGGGAGGGAGGGAGGAAGGAAACAAGGAAGGTTCGATAAAAGAGTTGGAGGAAGGAAGGATGGAAGGATCGAAAAAAGAGTTGTAGGAAGGAAGGATGGAAAGAAGGAAGGATCGAAAATGGAGGGAGGAAGAAAGGAGGAAAGGGAAAATCAAAAACGGGAATGGGAGGAAGGAAGGAAGGAATGAAGGACCGAAAAGGAAGGCAGGAAGGAAGTATCAAAAAAGAAGGAAGGGGAGAAGTAAGAAAGGAAGGATCGACAGGGGAGGAAAGAAAGTAGGAAGAAGGAAGGATTGCAAAAGGAAGGAATGAAGGAAGGATTGAAAAAGGTAGTTAGGTCAGACGGAAGTAAGTAAGGAAGGATCGAAAATGGAGTGAGAATGAATGGTCTGGAGGAAGGAAGGTCGTATCGAAAAAGAGGGCGGAAGGAATGAACAAAGGATCGAACAAGGGAGGGAACAAAGAAGGAGGAATGGAAAGAGAGAGTGACGAAAGAAGAAAAGATCAGAAAAGGGAGAGAGGAAGGAAGGAATGATCAAAAATGGAAGGAGCACTGAAGTATGGATCGAAGCGTGTGGGGACAAAGCAAAAATAACGGAATGAAGGATGGAATAAAGTACTCAAAAAGGGAGGTTGGAAAGAAGGAAGTAAGGAAGAATCAAGAAAGGGAGGGAAAGAGGAAGGAAGGATCAGAATGGGGTGGAAAGAACCGAAGGAAGGAAAGCACAATCGACAAAGGGAGGGAGGAAGGACGGAAGAAACAAAGGAACGATCGAAAAAACTGAGAAAGGGAGGAAGGAAGAACGAGACAATCAAAAAAAGAGGGAGGGAACAAGGAATTAAGTAAGGGATGGAACAAGGAATTAAGTAAGGAAGGAAGGATCGGAAATCAGAATTTCAAAGGAAGGAAGGACGGATCGAAATAGTGAGAGGAAGAAAGGAAGGAGGGAGGGTGGGAAAGAAAGATCGAAAAAGGATGGGAGCAAGGAAGAATGAATTGCAAAAGGGAGGGAGGGAGAAAGAAAGGATGTTCGTTAAAGGGAGGGAATGAGGATGTAAGGAACGCATTAAGGAACGAACGAAAAAGGGAAGGGGAGAGGAAGGAAGAATCAAAAAAGGGACTGAAGACGGAAGGAAGAATGGAAAAGTGTAGGGGAGGAGTGTAGGAAGGACCGAAAGGGGAAGGGTGGAAGGAGGAATCGACATAGAGAGGGCGGGAGGATGGAAGAAAGGATGGAATGGTGAAAAAAGGAAGGAGGATGGGAGGAATGATGGACGGATTAGAAAAGGGAGGGAGAAAGGAAGGAAGGCAGAAAGAACCAAATAAATATGGGAGAAAGGAAGGCAGGAATGATGGAATGATGAAAAGGAGGGAGGGAGGAAGGAAACAAGGTTCGTAAAAGGGAGGGAGGAAGGAAGAAGGGAGGAAAGAGAATCAAAAAGGGGGATGGGAGGAAGGAAGGAAGGAAGGAATGAAAGTCCGATATAAGAAGGAAGGAAGTATCGAAAATGGGGGTAAGGGAAGAAGGAAGTCCGGAAGGATCGACAAGGGAGGCAAGAAAATAGGAAGGTAGAAAGGATTGAAAAAGGGAGAGGAGGAAGGAAGGAAGGAAGGATCAAAAATGGAGTGAGAATGTAATGTTGAAAGGAAGGATTGATCGAAAAAAGAGGGCAGATAGAAGAAACAAAGGATCAACAAGGGAGGGAACTAAGAAGGAGGAATGGAAAGAAGTAATAGCGAAGGAAGTAGAGATTGGAAATGGCAGTGAGGAAGGAAGGAAGGATCGAAAAGTGTGGGAGGAAGGACAAAAATGAAATGACGGATGCAATGACGTATCAAAAAAGTGAGGTTGGAAGTAAGGAAGAAAGGAAGGTGTTTTTTCTCTCTCCCCTTATTTAAACGCGGGCTCCGAGTTTTAGGCCTCAGTCTCTCGGAAGACTTCGCGACGGCTGGTGGGTAAGTTTGGTCGTTTATTTAATAGTTAAAAATTTAAAGTTTTCCTTTAAAAAAGCGGTAGCAGACCCGGAAGGCGCGCTAGGTTACCTGGGTAAGGTGTTTTTTCTCTCTCCCCTTATTTAAACGCGGGCTCCGAGTTTTAGGCCTCAGTCTCTCGGAAGACTTCGCGACGGCTGGTGGGTAAGTTTGGTCGTTTATTTAATAGTTAAAAATTTAAAGTTTTCCTTTAAAAAAGCGGTAGCAGACCCGGAAGGCGCGCTAGGTTACCTGGGTAAGGTGTTTTTTCTCTCTCCCCTTATTTAAACGCGGGCTCCGAGTTTTAGGCCTCAGTCTCTCGGAAGACTTCGTGACGGCTGGTGGGTAAGTTTGGTCGTTTATTTAATAGTTAAAAATTTAAAGTTTTCCTTTAAAAAAGCGGTAGCACACCCGGAAGGCGCGCTAGGTTACCTGGGTAAGGTGTTTTTTCTCTCTCCCCTTATTTAAACGCGGGCTCCGAGTTTTAGGCCTCAGTCTCTCGGAAGACTTCGCGACGGCTGGTGGGTAAGTTTGGTCGTTTATGTAATAGTTAAAAATTTAAAGTTTTCCTTTAAAAAAGCGGTAGCAGACCCGGAAGGCGCGCTAGGTTACCTGGGTAAGGTGTTTTTTCTCTCTCCCCTTATTTAAACGCGGGCTCCGAGTTTTAGGCCTCAGTCTCTCGGAAGACTTCGCGACGGCTGGTGGGTAAGTTTGGTCGTTTATTTAATAGTTAAAAATTTAAAGTTTTCCTTTAAAAAAGCGGTAGCAGACCCGGAAGGCGCGCTAGGTTACCTGGGTAAGGTGTTTTTTCTCTCTCCCCTTATTTAAACGCGGGCTCCGAGTTTTAGGCCTCAGTCTCTCGGAAGACTTCGCGACGGCTGGTGGGTAAGTTTGGTCGTTTATTTAATAGTTAAAAATTTAAAGTTTTCCTTTAAAAAAGCGGTAGCAGACCCGGAAGGCGCGCTAGGTTACCTGGGTAAGGTGTTTTTTCTCTCTCCCCTTATTTAAACGCGGGCTCCGAGTTTTAGGCCTCAGTCTCTCGGAAGACTTCGCGACGGCTGGTGGGTAAGTTTGGTCGTTTATTTAATAGTTAAAAATTTAAAGTTTTCCTTTAAAAAAGCGGTAGCAGACCCGGAAGGCGCGCTAGGTTACCTGGGTAAGGTGTTTTTTCTCTCTCCCCTTATTTAAACGCGGGCTCCGAGTTTTAGGCCTCAGTCTCTCGGAAGACTTCGCGACGGCTGGTGGGTAAGTTTGGTCGTTTATTTAATAGTTAAAAATTTAAAGTTTTCCTTTAAAAAAGCGGTAGCAGACCCGGAAGGCGCGCTAGGTTACCTGGGTAAGGTGTTTTTTCTCTCTCCCCTTATTTAAACGCGGGCTCCGAGTTTTAGGCCTCAGTCTCTCGGAAGACTTCGCGACGGCTGGTGGGTAAGTTTGGTCGTTTATTTAATAGTTAAAAATTTAAAGTTTTCCTTTTAAAAAGCGGTAGCAGACCCGGAAGGCGCGCTAGGTTACCTGGGTAAGGTGTTTTTTCTCTCTCCCCTTATTTAAACGCGGGCTCCGAGTTTTAGGCCTCAGTCTCTCGGAAGACTTCGCGACGGCTGGTGGGTAAGTTTGGTCGTTTATTTAATAGTTAAAAATTTAAAGTTTTCCTTTAAAAAAGCGGTAGCAGACCCGGAAGGCGCGCTAGGTTACCTGGGTAAGGTGTTTTTTCTCTCTCCCCTTATTTAAACGCGGGCTCCGAGTTTTAGGCCTCAGTCTCTCGGAAGACTTCGCGACGGCTGGTGGGTAAGTTTGGTCGTTTATTTAATAGTTAAAAATTTAAAGTTTTCCTTTAAAAAAGCGGTAGCAGACCCGGAAGGCGCGCTAGGTTACCTGGGTAAGGTGTTTTTTCTCTCTCCCCTTATTTAAACGCGGGCTCCGAGTTTTAGGCCTCAGTCTCTCGGAAGACTTCGCGACGGCTGGTGGGTAAGTTTGGTCGTTTATTTAATAGTTAAAAATTTAAAGTTTTCCTTTAAAAAAGCGGTAGCAGACCCGGAAGGCGCGCTAGGTTACCTGGGTAAGGTGTTTTTTCTCTCTCCCCTTATTTAAACGCGGGCTCCGAGTTTTAGGCCTCAGTCTCTCGGAAGACTTCGCGACGGCTGGTGGGTAAGTTTGGTCGTTTATTTAATAGTTAAAAATTTAAAGTTTTCCTTTAAAAAAGCGGTAGCAGACCCGGAAGGCGCGCTAGGTTACCTGGGTAAGGTGTTTTTTCTCTCTCCCCTTATTTAAACGCGGGCTCCGAGTTTTAGGCCTCAGTCTCTCGGAAGACTTCGCGACGGCTGGTGGGTAAGTTTGGTCGTTTATTTAATAGTTAAAAATTTAAAGTTTTCCTTTAAAAAAGCGGTAGCAGACCCGGAAGGCGCGCTAGGTTACCTGGGTAAGGTGTTTTTTCTCTCTCCCCTTATTTAAACGCGGGCTCCGAGTTTTAGGCCTCAGTCTCTCGGAAGACTTCGCGACGGCTGGTGGGTAAGTTTGGTCGTTTATTTAATAGTTAAAAATTTAAAGTTTTCCTTTAAAAAAGCGGTAGCAGACCCGGAAGGCGCGCTAGGTTACCTGGGTAAGGTGTTTTTTCTCTCTCCCCTTATTTAAACGCGGGCTCCGAGTTTTAGGCCTCAGTCTCTCGGAAGACTTCGCGACGGCTGGTGGGTAAGTTTGGTCGTTTATTTAATAGTTAAAAATTTAAAGTTTTCCTTTAAAAAAGCGGTAGCAGACCCGGAAGGCGCGCTAGGTTACCTGGGTAAGGTGTTTTTTCTCTCTCCCCTTATTTAAACGCGGGCTCCGAGTTTTAGGCCTCAGTCTCTCGGAAGACTTCGCGACGGCTGGTGGGTAAGTTTGGTCGTTTATTTAATAGTTAAAAATTTAAAGTTTTCCTTTAAAAAAGCGGTAGCAGACCCGGAAGGCGCGCTAGGTTACCTGGGTAAGGTGTTTTTTCTCTCTCCCCTTATTTAAACGCGTAGGCGAGTCACCCGAGGCACTACACGAGTAGTGCCTCCCACCCTTCCACCTCCTCTAACCTAAATAATAAGACCAATTGTGACTAGCGGGTAAGTGCTGCATTTTCCTTGTTTGTTTCTTTAGATTTAGTTGGTTTTTTTTTTAAGGAAAGCTTACTTTTAGAGGGATGGCAGTGCAGAGAGGGCAATGTTCCTCTTGCAACATGTATGAGGTGTGGGAAGCCATTAGCGTCCCTGCTGAGTACACTTGCAAGAAGTGCACCCATCTCCAGCTCCTCCAAACCCGTGTTAGGGAACTGGAGCTGGAGTTGGATGAACTGCGGATCATTCGGGAGGCAGAGGAGGTCATAGATCGGAGCTATAGGCAAGTAGTTACTCCGAAAGTTCAAGATAGATGGGTGACAGTGAGGGGGAGTGGGAGGAGGAAGACAGTGCAGGGACCCCCTGCGGTCATTCCCCTCAAGAACAAGTATACCGTTTTGGATACTTGTGGGGGGGATGACTTACCAGGGGTAAGCAACGAGGTTCAGGCCTCTGGCACGGAGCCTGGCCCCGTTGCTCAGAAGGGTAGGGTGGAGAAAGGTAGAGCAATTGTTCTTGGGGACTCGATAGTGAGGGGTACAGACAGACGGTTTTGTGGGGGCGACAGGGACTCACGTTTGGTATGTTGCCTCCCAGGTGCAAGGGTACGTGATGTCGCTGATCGTGTTTTCCGGGTCCTTAAGGGGGAGGGGGAGCAGCCCCAGATCGTGGTCCACGTTGGCACCAACGATATAGGTAGGAAGAAGGGTGAGGATGTAAGGCAGGCTTTCAGGGAGCTAGGTTGGAAGCTCAGAGTTAGAACAAACAGAGTTGTAGTCTCTGGTTTGTTACCCGTGCCACGTGATAGAGAGTCGAGGAACAGGGAGAGAGAGCAGTTAAATGCGTGGCTACAGGGATGGTGCAGGAGGGAGGGATTCCGGTTTCTGGATAACTGGGGTCCTTTCTGGGGAAGGTGGGACCTCTATAAAAAGGATGGTCTACACTTGAACCTGAGGGGCACCAGTATCCTTGGGGGGAGGTTTGCTAGTGCTCTTTGGGAGGGTTTAAACTAACTCCGCGGGGGCATGGGAACCAGGACTGTAGCTTTAGGGTACAGGACCTTGAGTGTAGGGAGGTTAGGAATAATGCAGCGATCTCTAAGGAGGGTGCCTGTAACCAGAAAGGTGGATTGAAGTGTGTATACTTCAATGCCAGAAGTATAAGGAATAAGGTAGGTGAACTTGCAGCGTGGGTTGGTACCTGGGACTTCGATGTTGTGGCCATTACAGAGACGTGGGTAGAACAGGGACAAGAATGGCTGTTGCACGTTCCAGGGTTCAAATGTTTTAGTAAGATCAGACATGGGGGTAAAAAAGGGGGAGGCGTGGCATTACTTGTCAAAGACAGTATCACAGCAGTGGAATGGACGATGGAAGAGGACTTGCCATCTGAGGTAGTTTGGGCTGAGGTTAGAAATAGGAAAGGTGAGGTCACCCTGTTAGGTGTTTTCTACAGGCCTCCTAATAGTCCTAGAGAAGTAGAGGATAATATTGCGAGGATGATTCAGGAAAAGAGTGAAGGTAGCAGGGTGGTTGTTATGGGGGACTTTAACTTCCCAGATATTGACTGGGAGAGCTATAGCTCGAGTTCATTAGATGGGTCGGTGTTTGTACAATGTGTGCAGGAGGGTTTCCTGACACAATATGTCGACAGGCCAACAAGAGGGGAGGCTATATTGGATTTGGTTCTAGGTAATGAACCAGGCCAGGTGTTAGACTTGGAGGTAGGTGAGCACTTCGGGGACAGTGACCACAACTCGGTGACTTTTACTTTAGTGATGGAGAGGGATAATCGTGTGCCGCAGGGCACGAGCTATAGCTGGGGGCAGGGAAATTATGATGCAGTGAGGCATGACTTAGGATGTGTGGATTGGAAAAACAGGCTTCAAGAGAAGAACACTAATGAGATGTGGGGAGTGTTCAAGGAGCAGCTACTGCGTGTCCTCGATAGGTATGTACCAGTCAGGCATGGTGTAAAGGGCCTTGTGAGGCAGCCGTGGTTTAGTAAGGAATTGGAGTCCCTTGTGAAAGGGAAGAAGGCGGCATATGTAAAGATGAGGCGTGAAGGTTCAGTAGGGGCGATTGAGTGTTATAAGGTAGCCAGGAAGGAGCTAAAGAGGGAGCTAAGAGAAGCGAGAAGGGGACATGAAAAGTCTTTAGCTGGTAGGATTAGGGAAAACCCAAAGGCTTTCTATAGGTATGTCAAGAATAAAAGGATGACTAGGGTAGGTATTGGTCCAGTCAAGGATAGTAGTGGGAAGTTGTGTGTGGAGGCGGAGGAGATTGGAGAGACATTAAATCAGTACTTTTCCTCAGTATTCACTCAGGAACAGGACACTGTTGCTGATGTGAATATGGAATCACAAATAATTAGAATGGATGCCCTGGAAATATGCAGGGAAGAGGTTTTGGGAATATTGGAAAGGATGAATATAGATAAGTCTCCTGGGCCTGATGGCATTTACCCCAGGATCCTATGGGAAGCTAGGGAGGAGATAGCAGAGCCATTGGCCTGGATTTTTATGTCGTCGTTGTCAACAGGAATAGTACCAGAGGACTGGAGGATAGCGAATGTGGTCCCATTGTTCAAGAAAGGGAGTAGGGATAGCCCTAGCAACTATAGGCCAGTGAGTCTGACTTCAGTGGTGGGCAAAGTCTTAGAGAGAATGGTAAGGGATAAGATTTATTAACATCTGGGTAGGAATAACGTGATCAGGGATAGCCAGCATGGTTTTGTGAAGGGCAGGTCGTGCCTCACAAACCTTATTGAGTTCTTTGAGAAGGTGACCAAGGAAGTGGATGAGGGTAAAGCAGTAGATGTTGTGTATATGGATTTTAGTAAGGCGTTCGATAAGGTTCCCCATGGTAGGCTAATGCTAAAACTTCGGAGGTATGGCATTGAGGATACATTAGAGGTTTGGATTAGGAATTGGCTGGCTGGAAGGAGACAGAGGGTAGTAGTTGATGGATTATGTTCATCTTGGAGTGCAGTTACTAGCGGTGTACCACAAGGATCTGTTTTGGGACCATTGCTTTTTGTTATCTTTATAAATGATCTAGAGGAAGGACTTGAAAGCTGGGTAAGCAAGTTTGCGGATGACACAAAAGTCGGTGGAGTTGTGGATAGTGAGGAAGGAAGTGGTAGGTTACAGCGGGATATAGATAAGTTGCAGAGCTGGGCGGAAATGTGGCAAATGGAATTCAATGTAGCTAAGTGCGAAGTCGTTCACTTTGGTAGGAATAACAAGATGATGGATTACTGGGCTAATGGTAGGCTACTTGGTAGTGTGGATGAGCAGAGGGATCTTGGTGTCCATGTACACAGATCTCTGAAAGTTGCCACCCAGGTAAATAGTGCTGTGAGGAAGGCATATGGCGTACTGGGCTTTATTGGCAGAGGAATTGAGTTCCGGAGTCCTGAGGTCATGTTGCAGTTGTATAAGACTCTGGTGCGGCCTCATCTGGAGTATTGTGTGCAGTTTTGGTCGCCATACTATAGGAAGGATGTGGAAGCTTTAGAACGAGTGCAGAGGAGGTTTACCAGGATGTTGCCTGGAATGGTAGGAAAATCTTATGAGGAAAGGCTGAGGCACTTGGGGCTGTTCTCATTGGAGAAGAGAAGGTTTAGGGGAGATCTGATAGAAGTGTATAAGATGATTAGGGGTTTAGATAGGGTAGATACTAAGAACCTTTTACCGCTAATGGAGTCAGGTGTTACTAGGGGACATAGCTTTAAATTAAGGGGTGGTAGGTATAGGACAGATGTTAGGGGTAGATTCTTCACACAGCGGGTTGTGAGTTCATGGAATGCCCTGCCCGTATCAGTGGTGAACTCTCCTTCTTTATGGTCATTTAAGCGGGCATTGGATAGGCATTTGGAAGTTATTGGGCTAGTATAGGTTAGGTAGGATTCGGTCGGCGCAACATCGAGGGCCGAAGGGCCTGTACTGCGCAGTATCCTTCTATGTTCTATGTTCTATGAAGGATCGAAAAAGGAGGGAGGTAGGTAGGAAGTAACGGGAATGTTTAGGAGGAAGGAAGGAATGAAGGAAGGAAGGATCAGAAATGGAGGGATGAAGGAATGGAATGAGAGAAGGAACGGAGAATCAGAAAAGGGAATCAGGGAGGAAGGAAGGAAAGATGGATGGAATAGGTAAAAACAATGACTGCAGCTGCTGGAAACCAGATTCTGGATTAGAGTGGTACTGGAAAAGTACAGCAGTTCAGGCAGTATCCGAGGAGCAGGAAAATCGTCGTTTCAGGCAAAAGCCCTTCATCAGGGTCCGAGGAAGGAAAGAAGGAATGAAGGATCAGAAAGGGAGGGATGAATGAATGAGGGAAGGAATGGAGAATCAGAAAAGGAAATCAGGGAGGAAGGAAGGATGGAAGGAATGACAGATTAAAAAAGGTCGGGAGGAAGGAAGGAAAGACTTATCACAATAGGCAGAGAGGAAAGAAGAAGGCAGGAAGACAGTAAGGAAAGATGGAAGGAAGAATCCAAAATGGGGTAGAGGAATGAAGGAAGGGAGAATCAAAACATGCAGGGAGGAAGGAAGGAATGAAGAAGGAAGGGAGGAAGAATCCAAAAAATGTAGGCTCAAGGAAATAAGGATGGAACTATTGAAAAAGGGAATGAGGTAGGAAGGATGAAAGGAACGAAGGAAGGATAGATCTAAAAATGGAGGGTGGAAGGAAGGAAGAATCGAAAAAGGCAGGGAAGAAAGTAGGGAGGAAGGAAAATGGCAGTGGGGAAGGAAGTAAGGATCAAAAAGGGGTGGGAAGAAGGAATGATCAGAAAGGGAGGGAAGGAGTAAGGAAGTTTTGAAAAGGAGAGAGGAAGGAATGAAAGAAGGAAGGAAGGATCGAAAAAGGGAGAGAGGAAGGAACCAAGTAAGGAACGAAGGAAGGATTGAAAAGGTAGCTAGCTAGGAAGGAAGGAAGTGTCTAAGGAAGGAATGATCGAAAGCGTAATGAGAATGGAAGGTGAGAAGGAAGGAATGAGGGATGGATCGAAAAAGATAGGGTGGAAGGAAGGAACAAAGGATCGAACAAGGGAGGGAACAAAGAAGGGGGAATGGAAAGAGAGAGTGACGAAAGAAGAAAAGTTCGGAAAAATGAAGGTAGAAGGATCAGAAAAGGGAAGGAGCGCGGAAGGTAGGATCAGATAGTATGGGGAGAAAGGGAAAAAATAACGGAATGACGGATGGTATAAAGTATCAATAAAGGGACGTTGGAAGGAAGTTAGGAAGGATCAAAAATGGACGGAGTGTGGGAGGAAGAAAGTAATGGGAAAGGTCAGGAGTAAGGAAGGAAGGAAAAATAAAACACATGTCAGAGGAACAAAAGAAGGAAGGAAGGATTGAAAAAGGAAGGGTGGACGGAATGAAGGAAGGAATGGTGAATCAGAAAAGGAAATCAGGGAGGAAGGAAGGAAGGACAGATCGAAAATCAGAGGGAGGGAGGGATGAAGGAAGGATGTATCACAATAGGCAGGCAGGATGGAAGGAAAGAAGGAAAAATGGAAGGAAGAATCCAAAGTGGGATGGAGGAATGAAAGAAGGGAGATCAAACAAAAGCAGGGAGGAAGGAATGTAGGAAGGAAGGAAGGAATGAAAGAAGGAAGGAAGGACCGTAAAGGGGAGGGAGGAAGGAAGTAACGAGGGAAGGAAGAAACCTTTCCAAAAATGTAGGCGCAAGGAAGGAAGGATGGAAGTATCGAAAAAGGGAGAGAGGGATGAAGGAAGAAAGGAACGAAGGAAGGATGGCACGAAAAAGTAAGGGAGGAAGGAAGAATCGAACAAGGGAGGGAGGAAGGAAAATGGTATTGGGGAAGGAAGTAAGGATCGAAAAAGGGAGGGAGGAAGGAAGAATGGTAAAGGGAAGGAAGGTGTCAGGAAGGCTCGAAACTGAGAGAGGAAGGAATGAATGAAAGGATGAAGGAAGGAAGGAAGGAAGGAAGGAAGGAAAGAAGGAAGGATGGATGGATCGAAAAAAGGAGGAGATAGGAAGGAAGTATTAAAAAGGGAGTGAAAAAGAAGTAAGGAGGGAACAACTGAAAAGGGAGGGCAGAAGGATGGAGTTAAGGAAGGAAGTAAGGAAGTAAGCTTTGATAAAGGCATGGAAAAAGGGAAGAATGAATGAAGGAAGTAAGGATTGGAAAAAGATAGGTAGGATGGAAGGAAGGATCGAGAAAGTGATAGAGGGAGGAAGCAAGGATGGAAGGATCCAAAAATGGAGGGACGAAAGAAGGAAGGAAGGAAAGATTGAAAAAGGGAGAGATGAAGGAACGAAGTAAGGAATAAAGGAACGAAGTAAGGATTAAAAGCGAGTGAGGAAGGGAGGAACGAAGGAAAGAAGGAAGGAACAAATGAAAGAAGGAAGGAAGAATGAAAGACGGAGGGAGGGAGAAGGATCAAAAAACAGAGGGAGGAAAGAAGGAAGGATGCGAAGGATGAATGGATCAAAAAAGCAGAGGACGAAGGAAAGAGGGATCGAACAAGGAAGGGAAGAGAGAAGGAAGGTTGGAAAAGGTATTGCGAAAGAAGTAAGAATCAAAAAAGCAAAGTAGAAAGGGAGGGAACAAAGGAAAATAGCAGTGGAGAAGGAAGTACTAATCGAAAAAGGATGGAGGAAGGGAGGAAGAATCAGAAAAGGGGGGAGTGAGGAAGGAATTATCGAAACGAGTGGGGCATGAAGGAAGGGAGAATGGAATGGAGAATTGGAAAAGAGAGGGAGAAAGGAAGGAAAAATGGAAGAATCAAACAGGGAGGGCGGAAGGCAGGAGCAAAGGAAGGAAAGAAAGAAGGGACGGAAGAAAGAATGAAGTATCACAAAAGGAAGGAAGGAATAAAGGTAGGGATGAAGGGTCAAAAAGGGGAGTCAGGAAGGAATGAATTAAGAACTGAAGGAACGAAGGCAAGACGGACTGAAAAATGGAGGGAGGAGGCCAGGATATATCCAAAAATGGAGGCAGGGAAGAAGGAAGAAAGGAAGGATCGAAAAAGGAAGGGAAGAAAGAAGTGAGGAAGGGAGGAAGAATTGAAAAAGTGAGATAGGAAGGAACGAAGTAATGAATGAAGCCTTAATATGGTTCATTCACCAACATCACTCCTGTTGCCCCACCCTACCAACATCCTTATTCCTGTTAACTGATCCATGTCTCTCCCACCTCCCCATCTCCATGAACTCCTGCAGGCCATACAGCTCTCCACATTTCTGTAACTCTCTGTGGCTCTATGGTCCTCCCTCCCTGTGAAACCATCTCCGATCCCCACGACGCTACCAGTCTGGGACGTCTGCTGACGATCAAACTATTGGTGTCTCTGTAAACTCCGACACGCCTCACAAAACTGCCTATTTATGGATATTCCTTCGGATAGCATCCGCTCCAGCTTCCTGACATTGTAACCCTCCCTATTTAGAACATATAACAGTACAGCACAGTACAGGCCCTATGACCATGAATGTTGTGCTGACCTTTTATCCTTCTCTAAGAATAAACTAACCTAAATGTCCTACAGCTTATTATCACCCACGTGCCTATTCAAGAATTTCTTGAATGTCCCAAATGCTTCTGACTCTACTACCACTGTTGGCAGTGCATTCCACGCACTCACTACTCTCTTTGTAACGAACTTAATTATGTGATCTCCCTCGAACCATCCTCCAATCATCTTCAATTTATGCCTCATCGTTGTAGCCATTTTCACAATGGGAAATGTCTGTGGTAAGCCACTCTATCTATGCCTCTTATCATCTTGTACAACTCCAAGCAGTCACCTCTCATCCTTTTTCATTCCAATGAGAAAAGCACAATGTCGCTGAACCTTTCTTCACAAGACATTTATTCCAGAGTACGCAGCATCCTGATAAATTTCGTCTGCACCCTCACTATATCTTCCACATCTTTCTGATAGTGAGGCAACCAGAACTGAACACAATATGCTAAGTGATGTTCAACCAGGGCTTTATAGAGCTGTAGCATAACCTCGTGGCCCTTCAACTCAATCATCCTGCTAATGAAAGCCAACACACCATACCCTTTCTGAAAAAGGCTATCAAATTGAGTGGCAACTTTGAGGGATCTACGAAAGGTGACACCCAGATCCTTCTGTTTCTCCACACTTTCAAGAAGTCTGCTTTTAAACATGTACAGGTTTTCTGAGGAATCCTTCAATCTTAAACCGTGCCTATCTTGGTAACTTTCTCCAATCCCTGCAACACTTGTAAATTGTGAAACCTCGTCAAGTCCTGACAGTCCTCCTGAGCACTGTAACCGCCTTCATTACTATGGAACCTCAAAAGAAGCCTCCTTTTGCCACATCGTAATATCTACAAATCCCTCCCGGCCTGATATCCTGTAATATCCACCATCCTCCAGTGCCCTTCTGGGGAACATTGCAGAGAAAGGAAGAGTTGGAGAGTCCGGGCCATGTTATGGAGGTAGGAAGGGCTGCAGAACCTGGAGAATGGTGCAAAGCTGGATGGAACATCGACCCCGCACGACGTTAGAGGGAGCGTGATTCATAGAACATGCAGGATGGGACCGCAAATTAGTTGCGGATCCTGAAGGATGTTTACATTTGAATGTCTGAGTGTTTTTGATCAGAATTTTGGTCCGATCTCAATGTCCAATTTATGGAGATATTTGCTAGCATAGCTATGGCACCCTTCAGATTCATAGGCTGGGAGATATGAGTTCCGATGTGGATCCATTATCCCATTCTGTCTGTGTGCCTGATTCTGACCTTTTACTGTTCTGATAGAAAGCATTCTCCATGCATTGGTGACCTACAGATCTACATGACTGACAAGAGCTCACCTCATCAAAGCCTTTCTTTGGAGTGGTTATTTTTTCATTATTTTCAAGTGGCAATTTCACGAGATGCAGGAAATTTGGAGTTTCAATTTTGAGAGAATGGGACCATTATCATTGGAAATTGTGAAGCCTTCAAAAATAAGAACGTCAGTCCTGAGACAGGAGATGTATTCCTGTTTTCTGAGGTATTGCATAAAAGGCATTGGTATAGGGAATGCCTGATGATAAGAGAAATTGAGGTTTTAATTAAGAAAAAGAATAGGCCTATGTCCAGTATGGACAGGGGAGATAGTGTGAATCCTTAGAAATGTGAAAAGGCTGTAGGAGTATACTCAAGTGGGAAATCAAAAGGGCAAAATGAGGCATGAGATTACTTTGGCTTACAAGGTTAAGGGCGATCCAAAGGGCTTTTATAAGTACATAAAGTATAAAAGGGTAACTAGGGAAAGAATAAGGCCCCTCAAAGATCAGCAAGGTAGCCTGCACATGGACGGGGGAGATACCAAACAAGTATTTTGCATCAGTGTTTACTGTAGAGAAGGACATGGAACATAGAGAATGTTCAGAATAGGTGGTGAATTCTTGAAAACTGTCCATATTACAGAGGAGGAGGCGTTGGATGTCTTGAAATGCATAAATGTGGATAAATCCCCAGGACCAAATCAGGTGTACCTTAGAACATTTTAGGAAGCTAGGGAAGTGATTGCTGGGCCTGTTGCTGATTTATTTGTGTCATCGATAGTCACAGGTGAGGTGCTGGAAGATTGGAGGTTGGCTAACGTGGTGCCATTATTTAACAAGGTGTCAAGGAGACATGTGAAATCATGTCTCAAGAAATTTATTGAGGTTTTTCAAGAAGTAGCAGAGGATTAATGAGTGCAGCGCGGTGGGTGTGATCGATGTGAACTTCAGTAAGGTCTTCGAAAAGATCCAACATTGGAGAATGGTTAGCAAAGTTAGATCTCATGGAATACGGGGAGAACTTCTCATTTGGATACAGAACTGTCTCGAAGAGAGAAGGCAGATGGTCGTGGTGGAGGGTGGTTTTTCAGAATGAAGGCCTGTGACAAGTGGTGTGCCAAAATATTCAGTACTGGGTCCACTACTTTTCATCATTTATATAAATTATTTAGATGTGAACATCAGAGGTATTGTTAGTAAGTTTGCAGATGACACCAAAATTGGAGGTGTAGTGGGATGCGAAGAATGTTAGTTCAAATTGCAACGGGAACTGGATCACATGGACCAATGGGTTGAGAATTGACAGATGGAGTTCAATTTAGATAACTGAGTGACAAAGATATAAAGGGAGCCGAAGGGGCAACTATTTCTGGCAGCGGGTGGTGCTTGTATGAAATGAACTGCCAGAGGAAGTGTTGGAGGCTGGTACTATTACTGCATTTAAAAGGCATTTGCATTGGTATACAAATCGCATGGGTATACGAATAGGAAGGGTTGAGAGAGATTTGGGCCACGAGAGTATTTTAGGATATGGGGGTGATGTGGACGATCTGGGCTGAAGGGTCTGTTTGTGTGTTGTACATCTCTATGACTAAATGTTTTCCACTGTCCATTTACATCCACACATTTCACGGTTTCTCCTGTTTAACTTGGCCAGTTATTTTTAAATGGCTTTGGTTGTCATTGTAAGGAGTGTTTTATGGTCAGTTTAAAATTTCATCTTCTCTTTGAATTCCACGATACTATAATTTTCCAGAGGATTTCTCAGTGTGACATTACTCTTTCATTCAGATGCATCTCTCACTGATCGATCTGAGATAGTCACGTCCCTAGGAATTTGCACAATGTGTTATTCAAAGACGCACTGACAAAAAATATTCGAAGAGGCGTTCGGAGAAATTTACTTTTGTCAAAGTGACAGTCTCAGATTATGTAAAGATTGAAGTCTCCCAAAATTATCACAGTGCCTTCGCAATACACAGGACTTCATTGAAATTTGTAACAGTGTTGTGCAATGAAATGCTGTTAAGCAGCGCAGACACTGTGCTCCTGCTTGTGATTTTGACACGTAGTACCCAGAATTTGCATGCAGGCTGATTTAGCTGCATCACCTGAAGCCAAATGCTTTCTCTGTAATTCCTTTGGTATCCATTACTGTCAGGGTTACCTAGCCTGCACTCCCATTCTGACTGAGATCCCTCTCGGTTGTTTACTGGTGAATATTTATATTCCCCCTTTTGTTAACCCTGTAATCACGTCTCTCTGATGACTAAATCTCATTTATCACTGTGACACATGTTTATCAAACTTATTACAGATACTTTGTCCTTTCCAAAAAAGAACATTATAATTGACTTTTTCCCACAATTTTCTGTCACAGCCTAATTCACTGATGTACTTTTTGGTTAACTCCTGTCCCTTGCTGTTCCTCTCTGCTGGTTTTCAGACAAATCCCAATGTTGTTCCATTGCTTCATATTTTCTCTTTGGGTTTGGAAAGCTGCTTCGATGTGAACCCTGTTCCTGCATCCTTCATGTCAGCTTAAAGCCCTGTCCATAAACCTACTGAATTGATTGGCGTGGACATGGCTCCCAGCAGTGTTGTTTTTAATTCACTCGTGGGATGTTGCAGTCTCTGACTGGCCAGCGTGTACTTCCCACCCCAAGCTGCCCTCGAGCTAAGTTGCTTCCTCGATCATTACAGAGGGCACTTGAGAGTCAATCCCATTGCTCTCGGTCCAGATTCATATGTAAGCCAGACCTGCTGCAGATGGAAAGTTTCCTTCCTTAAAGAACATTAAGCAGTCAGGTGTATCGCATCAAATTCTGAACAGTCTTGTGAAAATAATGCCATTTCATCATCTTTCCCACTTGTAGCTCAACTGTCACTGAGCATGTGCAACATGAATCGAAACCCTTTCGTTCTGATCATTGTTTGATTCTGAAATCCTTCAGCACTTTGGTGATATTACTCAGTCTCTCTCCATGTGGTATCGCTCACTGTGTAATGCCTAATTGCTGCCTTTGTGAGTGTCTCTCGCTCTTGCAGCTACTCCAGATCCTGAGCCAACATAATCCTCCACTCCAGAGAGACGAAAGAGCACGGGCCAAAGATGGAGACGGGGATTTTCCCGGTCTCTGTGGTTCTCAGTGCTCTTCTTCATGTGTACCACTTATTGGATCGGTTTAATTTCCAATTTTGCCTATTTTTCTGTCTTCTGTAGTTACTCAGGAAGTTCCTCACTCAGTAAACCTACTAGCTGCTGGGTGTCTTCTCCATTACCTTATTGAAGGTTGTTGGTCAGCCAGAGGGCAGTTAGATCTGGAGTCTTCAATAAATCCTGCAGTGTGGTAAGATCATTCACAAAAAACAGAGCAGAAAACATTTAAAGGGCAAGAATAATTGGTTCACAAGACATGACGGATATTCAGACCATAAAGCTACCAGGCTGAATCTCCACCCTCTTGTGAGAGAATTACTTTCAGCTCTCCAGTATTGACCCTTCCTGAGACAGCATAGGGAATTCCCATTCATCAATTCAGAAATGTGCTTTCTTAGTGAGTACCGGGACAACAGAGGGGAAAGAAGGCTTCCCTTAAGAAAGTGCTACTGAAGCCTACTGTTCTCTATTTCATCTCCAAGACTCTCTGTTGTCAAATCATAGAGTCATAGAATAAGGAAACAGACCTTTCGGTACACCTCATCTAAGCCACTGCCTTGAATACTTCTAAATCTGAGAACAGTTCCTATCTCTGTAACCTCCTTCGTTGTCTAAAATCTCACTGTATATTTAAAACCTACTCCAATGCTGACTACTCTCCCTGTCTCTGTAAATGACCCCAGTCCGAATGAAATGCCAAATCTCAGCATTCTCCACCTATAGTCAATACAATAATGCCTATTCCTATCATCTTGCTCAATACCTACAGCACGCCTTGTCTCTGAAATATCCTCTAGCGTTTATCAATTCCCCCACCATCTAATGTTCCTTCCTCCAGTACCTATTGTATCACTGTAATATCACTGTAATCTTCAATCCCTATCACATTCCTGCCTCCCATGCTACACCACCACATGACCTCTGAAAACATACTATCACAACAGAATTCCCGATCTGTACAAACTCCTCCAGTCCCTATAACTTTTCCTAACTGTGTAACCTGCTAAAATCCCTGACACTCTCCATGTGTATTGTGTTCTGAAGCTACTTTAACCCTCCGCATGTCTGCAACCTCGTCCAGTCCCTGCAATTCCCTCTATCGCTGTGACCTTCTGCCAACATTACAAAACTCCGTAAATCAACCTCCTCTCACCTCAACGAACATTTCTATATTTTGAACCTCTTGAGGCCACTAAAACCATTCATGTACCTGAAATATCCTCTTTGTTGCTGTATTAAAACCCAGGTCCTAGAGATGTCACTTTATGAAACGTTCTTCTGTTTGAAGAACCATCCAGTGTCTACACCACTATGTGTTATCAACTTAATCTAAACGCTAAAATGTTGTGTAATAATAAATACCTAATAATCCTATTATGAAGGAGTTTTGTGAGCTGAGACCAAGAATACTATAATATGGATGCTGAGTTTGATTTAAGACCATGAGATGTAGGAGCGAAATTATTCCATTTGACCCATTGAGTATATTCTGCCCTTCAATTAGATCACGGCTGCTCTGATGATCCTTAACTCTACTTTCCTGTCTTTTCCACAACACTCTTGTTTCCCTGATTCAGTAAAATCTGACCATCTCTGCTGTAAATATTCTTAACGACGCATACTCGACAGTCCCCTGCATTCAGGAATTCTCACAGTGTCACTAGCCTCTGAGTGAAAACATTCCTTGTCATCTCCATCTTAAATTGGTGAGTCCTTGCTGGGATTTTATGCCCCCCCCATTATAGACTCTCTCATAATTGAAACGAAAGGAAGTGACAGGTATAATTATTGCAGATGACATGAGAATTGGTGGAGTTGGGGTTAATGAGCAAGGATATCCACGTTTACAGGAGGTTCCAAATCAGTTGGAAAGAAGTGCAGAAAAATGGCAAGTTAAGTTTAATTTGGACAAGAATGAGATGATGAAGTTTTGGATGTGAAATTCAAGAAGAAATTCAGGATACCTAGGGATATTGATATTCAGAAGGATCTTGGTGCAAGCCTGTAACTTTCTGAAAATGACAACAGAAGTGTTTCAGTTGGGAAAGAAAACAAATGGAACACTGGCTGTCATCAGTCACCAACGTTGAGTGCAGTGGTTTGAATCTGATGTTGCGATTGTACAAAGCTTTTGTTTGGCCACATTTGGAGTACTGTGTGCAATTCTCATCTCCACACAATAGGAAGGATGTGGAGCTTTGGAGAGGGTACTAAAGGGGTTTATCAACACCTTTCCTGCATTAGGGTACTTTTTAGGTCTGTGTAAGCAATAAGAGGAAATTAAACAAAGTTGGATTGTTTTGCAAGAGTATCAGAGGCTGACAGACGACCAATGTACAGGAATATAACATTAGGAGAGGGATAGATTCTGTGGATTTTCAGAATCTCTTTTCCAATGTTTAAGTTTCAAATACAAGAGTGCATAGTTTTAAGGTGAGAAAGAGAATGTTTAATCGAGATCTTTGAGGCAAGTTTTTTATTTACATAGAGAGTGGACGTTACCGAGGGAGGTCCTCAAAGCAGAAAAATGAACAAAGTTTCAAAGGAGCATTTAAACAGAAACGTGAGGAGGCACACAGCTGGACCACGGACAGACAGGTTGAGAACAGCATCATGGTCGGCGGAACCATAGTAGACCGAAGGGTCTATTGCTGGACTGTATTGTTCTGTTTTCTGACTTCCCACCATCTACCCTATCAAAGCCCTTCAGAATCTTGGATGTTTCATTCTATTTCTCTCTCATTTTTCTAAACTTCAAAGGGTTCAATCTCAATCTACTCCATCTCTTCTCATTAGAAAATGCCTCCATTCCCAAGAACAGCTTGACTGAACCTTCTGTGTCCTGCCTCAAATGCAAGGATATCTTTCTTTCGGGCACTCATATTGTTCATAATATTCTAGGTGTGGTCTGACTCATACCTTGTATGGTTTTAGGAAGATCTTCCAATTTTTAGACTTCATTCCCTTCATAAAAAGTGGCAGCAATTGATTTGTCTTTTCTATTACCTGCTGACCCTTTAAGCTACCTTTTGAGATTGATGAACGAGAATCCCGATAACCCTTTCCGTTGTCAATTTGTAAAAAAAAGTGTTAACCTGACAGTAAGTAGGGAGCATGTTGAAATGTGTTAGAAAGGATAAGTCACTAAACAATAACTGGCCACTTAGAAACACATTTTATAAAACGAGAATGTGTTTTTGAGACTGCTTGATTTTATTTGTTGGTGTGAATATAAATGGCAGAATAGATAAGGATGTTGGCCGTATGGGGTTACGATTTGTTTGAATTTTCAGACGCATTTATGCAAGTGTCAATAAGGGCAAAAGAGTAACTTGGTAGAGAATACGGCCCCTTAGTTATCAATAAGGTCACCTGTGTGTGGAACCAGAGGAGATGGGTGAGATATTAGACAAAATAATCTTGTCAGTATTTACTGTGGAGAACGAAGCTTGGGAACTTAGGGAAATAATTAATGACGTATCGGAGATAATCCTCAACAGAGAAGTGGAAGTGTTGGAAACTTAAAAACAAATAAAGGTTTTTGAACTTACACTCCCTGGATGTGCATGGGAAGAGATTATTTTCTATTCTCTCTTTCTGTGCAAGGAAAAATATTTTGGTAAACTGGGTGACTGAGAGACCATCTGAACTTTCGAATTGGTACAGAATAATCATGAAATGTATTTCCCTTGACTTCCTTACAAATATAGTACACCATAAGACCGAATTATTCCATAAAAATATGGCAGTCCTTCTTGATTTACACAAACACAGATATTTCAGCCATCCTTACAAGGGCTTTTATTTAATTGAGATGGCGAGCCTGGCTGGTCCGCGGCCCCTTGGGAGAAGAATCCCGCACGAATACGGGTTTTGTTACGATCTGATGTTAACACTTTCCGAGCATGAGTCTCACGATCAAAATTCTGAATTATCAGCCGATTTTTTTTCTTCCCTGAATAATGTAAGAGACTTAAGTATACACTCTGGTTAGTTGTAGGTTAGATTTGTAGTTAGTTGAGTTTTTATTTTTTTCTCTCGGTATATCTTTTATCTGTTTGATAAATTTTGGTTATTATCTCTTTAAGATTTAATTGTATATCAATGTTTATACTTGAGTTTTTTAAAATTTGTAAAATTGTAAAAATATGTTGAATCTTCAATAAAAATATCTATTAAAAATCAAATAAAGGTAGGTCAATCCTCAGTAGCTCATTAGGTCGATCTTAGAATATTGTGGGAAGCTCGGTAGGAGATTGCGGTGTCCCTGACAGAGATATTTATATTATCAAAAACTGCAGTGAGGTGTCAGAAGACACGAGGGCGCCTAATGCTGTTCCATCGCTTAAGGACTGCAGGGAAAAACCAGGAAATTAGAGACCAGTGACGGGTAAGTTGTTGGAGCAGATTCCGAGAGAAACGAACCACATATATTTGGAAAGCTAAGGACTGTGACCAAGGAGGACGTGACCAAGCATGTGGATGAGGGTAGAGCAGTGGATGTTGTGTACATGGATTTTAGTAAGGCATTTGATAAGGTTCCCCATGGTAGGCTTATGCGGAAAGTCAGGAGGCATGGGATAGAGGGAAATTTGGCCAATTGGATAGAAAACTGGCTAACCGGTCGAAGTCAGAGAGTGGTGGTAGATGGTAAATATTCAGCCTGGAGCCCAGTTACAAGTGGAGTTCCGCAGGGATCAGTTCTGGGTCATCTGCTGTTTGTAATTTTTATTAATGACTTGGATGAGGGAGTCGAATGGTGGGTCAGTACATTTGCAGATGATACGAAGATTGGTGGAGTTGTGGACAGTGAGGAGGGCTGTTGTCGGCTGCAAAGGGACTTAGATATGATGCAGAGCTGGGCTGAGGAGTGGCAGATGGAGTTCAACCCTGCCAAGTGTGAGGTTGTCCATTTTGGAAGAACAAATAAGAATGCGGAATACAGGGTTAACGGTAGGGTTCTTAATCAGGTGGAGGAGCAGAGGGATCTTGGGGTCTATGTACATAGATCTTTGAAAGTTGCCACTCAGGTGGATAGAGCTTGTAAGAAGGCCTATGGTGTATTAGCGTTCATTAGCAGAGGGATTGAATTCAAGAGTCGTGAAGTGATGTTGCAGCTGTACAGGACTTTGGTTAGAGTACTGTGTGCATTTCTGGTCGCCCCACTTTAGGAAAGATGTGGAAGCTTTGGAGAGGGTGCAGAGAAGATTTACCAGGGTGTTGCCTGGAATGGAGAATAGTTCGTACGAGGATAGGTTGAGGGTTCTCGGCCTTTTCTCGTTGGAACGGCGAAGGATGAGGGGTGACTTGATAAAGGTTTATAAGATGATCAGAGGAATAGATAGAGTAGATAGTCAGAAACTTTTTCCCCGGATACGACAGAGTGTTACAAGGGGACATAAATTTATGGTGACGGGTGGAAGGTATAGGGGAGATGTCAGGGGTGGGTTCTTTACCCAGAAAGTGGTGGGGGCATGGAATGCGCTGCCCGTGGGCGTGGTAGAGTCAGAATCTTTGGCGACCTTTAAGCGGCAATTCGATAGGCACATGGATGGGTGCTTAATCTAGGATAGATATTCGGCACAACATCGTGGTCCGAAAGGTCTGTTCTGTGCTGTATTGTTCTATGTTTCTATGTTTTTATGCCTGCATAGAGATAAACAGCATAACTTTGTGAGTGGAAAACCGTGTTTCATAACCCGTATTGACTCATCGAGGAGACGGCCCAGAGATAAATAAAGGTAGAGCGGTCACCGTTGCTTACATGGACTTCAGCAAAGCGTTTGACAATGTTCCAAGGTGTGTAGAACATCTAATCAAGAGGAAGAAGGAAGTCTAATTATAGGTTGAGGTAGCAAGGATCAGACACGGTTCTAGAGGGTAACATGGATTAGCACGGTAGCTCAGTGGTTAGCACTGCTGCCTCATAGCACCAGGGACTCTATTTCGATTCCAGCCTCAGGCCACTGTCTGTGTGAAGTTTGCACATTCTCCCCGTGTCTGCATGGGTTGCCTCCAGGTGTTCCAGTTTTGCACCCACAGCACGATTATGTGCAGGTTAGGTGAATCAGCCATGCTAAAATACTCAGTGTTCAGGGATGCGTAGGTTTGGTGCATTAGTTGGACAAATGGAGAGTAATAAATGGGAGGGACACTCTTCAGAGGGTTGGTATGTAGTTGTTGGGCTAAATAGTCTGTTTCCACACTGTAGGGATTCTCTGAAGTTATCAGGAAGGAACTTAAGAATGGACTTAGGACACCTAGAAGGGGGCATGAAAAAGCATTGTTGGGAAAGATTAAGGAAAACACTAAGGCATCCTCCACTTGTGTGAGGAACAAGAGCATGGCCGGAGTAAGGGTAGCGCCAATTCGGCATAGTGGAAGGAACTTGGGCCTGGACTCGGAGGAGGTCTAACTGAATACTAGGCCTCAGTATTCATCACTGAGTGGGATCTTGCCATTTGAGAGGATCGCTTGAAAAAGGCTGATATATGTGAACAGGTAGCTGTTAAGAAGGACGATGTGCTCAGACCTTTGTAAAATATAAAGTTAGCTAAGTCTGCTCATCCAGACGGGATGTGCCCAAAGTTACTCCAGAAAGCGAGGGAAACGATTGTTGCGCCTTTGTCGATTATCTTTGCACTCTCACTGTCCACTGGAGTCGTACCAGATGTTTGGATGTAGGCAAATGTTATTCCCTTGTTCAAGAAAGTGAATATGTATACTCCTGGGAATTAAAGACCTGTCAGTCTTATATCTGTAATGTGCAGATTTTTGGAGTGGGACGGGATTTATGATTCCTTGGAAAACCATAGTTTGACTAGAAAAGTTGATGAGGGTCGAGCTGTGGATGTGGTGTATTTGGACTTCAGCAAGATATTTGATAAGGTTCCCCATGGTAGGCTCATTCAGAAGATCAGGAGGAATGGGATACAGGGGAACTTAGCTATCTGGATACAGAATTGGCTGGCCAACAGAAGACAGCGAGAGATAGTAGAAGGAAAATATTATGCCTGGAAGTCTGTGCTGAGTGGTGTTCCACAGGGAGCTGTCCTTGAGCCTCTCCTGTTTGTAATTTTTATTAATGACTTGGATGAGGGGATTGAAGGATGGGTCAGCAAGTTTGAGACGACACAAAGGTTGGAGGTGTCGTTGACAGTATACTGGGTTGTTGTAGGCTGCAGCGGGACATTGACAGGATGCAGAGATGGGCTGAGAGATGGTAGATGGAGTTCAACCTGGATAAATGTGAGGTGATGCATTTTGGAAGGTCGAATTTGAAAGCTGAGTACAGGATTAAGGATAGGATTCTTGGCAGTGTGGAGGAACAGAGGGATCTTGGTGTGCAGGTACATAGATCCCTCAAAATGGCCACCCAAGTGGACAGGGTTGTTAAGAAAGAATATGTTGTTTTGGCTTTCATTAACAGGGGGATTGAGTTTAAGAGTCATGAGATCTTGTTGCAGCTCTATAAAACTTTGGTTAGACCGCACTTGGAATACTGCGTCCAGTTCTGGTCACCCTATTATAGGAAAGATGTGGATGCTTTGGCGAGGGTTCAGAGGAGGTTTACCAGGATGCTACCTGCACTGGAGGGCTTATCTTATGAGGAGAGGTTGACTGAGCTCAGACTTTTTTCATTGGACAAAAGGAGAAGGAGAGGGGACCTAACTGAGGTATCCAAGATAATGAGAGGCATAGATAGAGTCGATAGCCAGAGACTATTTCCCAGGGCAGAAATGACTAACACGAAGCGTCATAGTTTTAAGCAGGTTGGAGGAAATTATAAGGGGATGTCAGAGGCGGGTTCTTTACACAGAGAGTTGAGAGAGCATGGAATGCATTGCCAGCAGCAGTTGTGGAAGCAACGTCATTGGAGACATTTAGGAGACTACTGGATATGCACATGGTCACAGAAACTTGAGGGTGCATACATGAGGATCACTGGTCGGCACAACAGCGTAGGCTGAAGGGCCTGTTCTGTGGTGTACTGTTCTATGTTCTATGATTATAGATGGTCAGCATGACTTTGTAAGGGGTAGGTCATCTTCACAAATCTTCTTGAAATCTTTGAGGATGTGACAAAGCACATTTATGGCTCATTCAGGAAATACAGAGGCATGGGATACCGGGAAAGCTGCCTGTTTGGATTCAGAAATCCTGGTCCTCAGAAGACAGATGATGATGACAGATTGAAAGTATTCAGCCTGGAGCGCGGTGACCAGTTGTGTTCTGCAGGGATCGGTTCTGGGACTTCTGCACCTTGTGATTTTTGTAGATGATTTGGATGTCTGAGTGCAAGAATGGGTTAGTAAGTTTGACGATGATGCAAAGATTGGTGGAGTGGTGGATAGTGTAGAGGGCTGTTGTAGTTTGCAAAGGGACATTGACAGGAGGCAGAGCTGGACTGAGAAGTGGCTGATGGAGTTCAATCTGGAAAAGTGTGAATTTTGGAAGATCGAATTTGAATGCAAAATACAGAGGAAAAGGCAGGATTCTTGGCAGTTTGGGGAAAGAGAAGGATCCTGAGTTCCACATCCATAGTCTTCAAAGTTGCCACCAAAGCTGATAGGGTTTTTAAAAGGAATATATTGTGTTGAATTTCATTGGCTTGGGGATTGCGTTTTAAAGCCCGTGAGATTATGCTGCAGCTCTAAAGAGCCCTGGTTAGACCCCACTTGGAATATTGTGTTCACTTCCGGTCCCCCTATTACAGGAAGAATGTGGAAGCTTTGGAGAGGGTAAAGAGGAGATTTATCGGATGCTGTATATACTGGACAGCATGCCTTATGAAGAAAGGCTTTTCTCATTGGAATGAAGAAGGATGAGGGGCAACATGGTAGAGTTGAACAAGATGATGAGAAGCACCGAGACAGTGAATATTGAGAGACATTTTCCCCATGACGTAAATAGCTATTACAAGGGAGTATAACTTCAAGGTGATTATCGGATGGTTAAGGGGAGATTTCAGAGTTAGGTGTTTTACACACAGATTGGTGGGTAAGTGGAATGCACTGCCAGCGGTGGCAGTAACAGTTGATGCATTAGGGACATTGAATATACCTCAGGATAAGCACATGGATGATCGTAAAATGAAGGGTATGTAGGTTAGTTTGATGTTACGCTCGGATAAAAGATCAAGTGCCGAAACGTTTTGTGCTGCATTGTTCCGTGTTCTACGTTCCGTGTGTGCGTAATATGCTCAGATTAGTGCAAAAGGATTTGACATTCAGGGTTAGCTAGTGAACTGGATACAACGTTGACTTGATGGTAGGATACAGAGGGTGATGGGATATATGTTGTTTTTCTGACTGGAGGCTTGTGACCAGCGGTATAGTGGGCCCATTGTTGTTTGTCATTTGAAGAAATGGTTTGGAAGGGAATATTGGTTTCCTTGTGCGTATTGTTTTTGGGGGGTGACACTGAAATTGGTGGTAAAGTGGACAGTGAAGAAGGTTATCTATAATGCAACAGGATAAACAGTACTTCTGGGATAGTGCCCAGAAGAATAGCAGATGTAGTTGAATTGAATAAAAGTGAAGTGCTCCATTTTGGTGAAACAAGCCAGGTTGAGATTTGTACAGTTAATGTTCAGGTCCTGCGTAGTGTTGTCAATCAGAGACCTAGGGATGCAGGTACACAGTTCTTTGAAAGTGGTGTCACAGGTAGACAGGCAGGTGAAGCATGTGTTTCGAATGCTTACCTTCTTTGGGCAGAGCATTGAAAGAAGGAAAATGATGTCATATTGTATCAGTGCAAAACATTGGTGAGGCTACCATGAAACAATAGTTGATCAGCAGGAAGAACTCATCTGGTTCACTTACCTCCTGTTGGGAAAGATATCTGACATTGTAACCTGGTGTGGCCGACATGTGACTCCAGACCCACAGAAATATGGCTGACTCTGAGCTACCTTCTGTCCAATTATTAGTGGGTCAAAGAGTTCTGGTATAATCAGAGACATCCTCAATCCATGAATTAATAAATGAAATTATATACCTTCCCTCCCTAACTTTGCAAGCATTTCCAGTTGCAGCATTCATATTGGCTTTACAACACCATTCAGGCCATGGCCTTTCTCTGTAACACTCTCAGCACCTTCAGAAACTTCACCTCTCCCTGTTCCTATTGTGACATTAAACCCTGATAATGATTCCCCTTCCCATTGCCCTCCATCTTCTAAGAGACCCATTGCACCCCCTTTAAAACTTACTCCTAAAATTCTTGCTCACTTCAGGATTTTAAGTACGTTTTGGTGATTTTCTAAGCCTCTTAATCTAATATAACCCTTTTTGTCCTGAGTGAGAGACCGATGGGGATTTCTAGCTGATGCTTTGTCTGTTTCAGTCGAGTTCTTTTTTTGTTGAGTGTTTTAAACCGTTCCTTCAAATGCTTTTCACTATTCAGTTACAGGTACATGTTTCAGTCTGTTTAGCCAATTTATATTGGTCAGTTCTCTCAAAAAAGTTAATTGGCTATTTTTGTTTCCCGTTGTAGATTGCCCTTCCTGCGATTCACTGTAAAACTTTATATTTCTTTAGAATGCACTTTATCATAATTTTCAGGAGGATCTCTCCGGGTGACATTAATCATTCACTAGGTTTCATCACACAAAGGTCGATCTGAGATAATTACATCCCTCGCCAGTTGCACAATGTGTTATTCAAAGATACACGGGGAAAAAACCTTTGAACTCCTCAACCAATATCACTCTTGTACCACATTATGAAGATTTTTGATGTTTCCCAAAATTATCACAATGTGTTTGTTAATAAATTCCATTAATTCCTGTTTAATGCAGTGATGAGCAACGAAATGCGGTTAGGTGCCCTAAAACTGTTCTGCTGCTTGTGCCTTTGGCAAGTAGGAGACAGAATTTACATTCATACTGACTCCAATTCATGATCTGAGACCAAGTGCTGTCTCTGTAATGCCTTTGCTATCCATTATTGCTAGCGTTGCTCATTTTGCCTGAGTTTCCGCAAGATTGTGTACAATTGAATATTTATGTTCCACCTTTTTGAAGGGGTCTACATTTGAGATGTGGGACGTTTTCAAAGATAAAATAAAGATATTGCAGAATAGGCTTGTCCCGTTGAAGGCAAAGGATAGGAAGGGCAAAATTTTTGAACTGTAGGTGACAGGAGAGATTGTACGACTGGCCAAGAGGAAAAGGATAGCATACATATGGTCTAGGCAGCTAAGAACAGAACTGGCCCTGGAGGAATATCGGAAGAGTAGGAAAAACCTTAAATGAGGAATCAATCGGCTAAAAGGGGTCATGGAATAGCTTTATCAAATAGAATTAAAGAAAATCCCAAAGCAGTTTATTCTTACATAAGAGGCAAGCGAGTAACTAGAGAAAGGATTGGTCCACTAAAGGATAACGAAGGAAGGTTGTGTGTCGAACCTGAGAGAATGGGTGAGATTCTGAATGATTTCTTTGTATCAGTGTTCACTGAGGAGGAAAACATGATGGATGTTGAGATTAGAAATAGAAGTTTGATTAGTCTGGATCACGTTGACATAAGTAGGAAAGATGTGTTGGGTAGGCTCGAGGTTATTAAGTCGGACAAATCCCCATGACCGGATCTATCCCAGGTTGATGAGGAAGGCGAGAGAGAAAATAGCTGGGGCCCTGACAGATATCTTTGTGGCGTCCTTAAATACAGGTGAGGTGCCGGAGGATTGGGGGGTTGCTCATGTTGTATCCCTGTACAATAAGGGTAGTAGGGATATTCTAGGTAACTGCAGAGCAGTGAACCTGACGTCAGTGGTGGGAAAGTTGCTGGAGAAGGTAGTGAAGGATAAGACAAATTTATACTTAGAGAAGAATGTGCTTATCAGTGGTAGCCAACATGGTTTTGTGCGGGGGAGATCGTGCCGTACCAACTTAATAGAGTTCTTCAAGGAGGTGACCATATTGATAGATGAAGGAAGGGCTGTTGATGTTATATAAATGGATTTTAGTAAGTGTTTGATAAGGTTCCCCATGGTAGACTAATGGAGAAAGCAACACCGACGAGGGGAGAGGCCATTTCGGATTTGGTGCTCCACAACAAGCCAGGACAGGTGTCAGGTCTTGCAGTGGGAGTGCACTTTGGTGAAAGTGATCACAGCTGCCTCACATTTAGCACAGCCTTGGATTGGGAAAGGATCAGTTACAGAGGGAAGATATTTAACTGGGGAAAAGGAAATTATGAAGCTATCAGATGAGAGTTAGGAAGTACAAACTGGGAGCAATTGTTTCACAGAAAGGGCTCAGCAGACATGTGGAGACTATTTAAGTTGTTGTGAGTTATGCACGACTTTGTGCCTCTGAGACAAGTAAGAAGGGGTAAGATGGAGGAACGTCGGATAACGAGACCGAGGATCTTCTCATCAAAAAGTAGAATGCAGCTCACGTAAGGTGGAGGAAGCAAGGATCTTAAACAGCTTGAGAGCATTATAGGCTTGCTACAAAGGAGCTCAGAAATGGACGAAGCAGAGCCAGTAGGGGGCACGATAAAGACTTGGTAAAATGTAAAAGGGAGAATCCAAAGGCTTTTTACTCATACGTGAGGAGGAAGAGAATGATCATGGAGAAGTTAAGGCCGATCAGGAATAGCGGAACGAACTTGTGCTTGGAATCTGAGCAGACAAGGGAAGCCCTAAATGATTTTTTGCCTTGTTTTCACCAAGGAAAGGGAACTTGTTTTAAATGATCACTTAGAAGAGCTGGGATACAGACTTGACCAGATCAAGATTGATGAAGTTAATGTGCTAGAAATTTTGTTGATGAAGTTGATGTGCAAGAAATTTTGGAAAACATTAAGATGGCTAAGTCCCCAGGGCCAGACTACATTTATCCGAGGCTGCTCCGGGAAGTGAGAAAGAAGGTTGCTGAGCCATTGATGAGGATATTTAACTCCTCCTTCTCTACAGGAGGTGTACCAGAGGATTGGAAGGAGGGAAATGGCATTCCTCTTTTCAAGAAGGGTAATAGGGAAATCCCTGGCAATTACAGACCAGTCAGTCTTACGTCTGTTGTCAGCAAAGTTTTGGAAATAATTCTGTGGTGTAAGATTTATTACTATTTGTCAAAGCATAGTGGGATTAAAGGCAGCCAGCATGGCTTTGTGAGGGGCAGGTCATGCCTCACAAAAACTTATTGAGTTCTTTGAGGAGGTGTCAAGACTGTTCGACGAAGGTCGAGCAGTGGATGTGGTGTATGTGGACTTCAGCAAGGCATTTGATAAGGTTCCCCATGGTAGGTTCATTCATAATGTCAGGAAGTATCACATACGGGGAGATTTGGCTATCTGGATTCAGAATTGGCTGGCTGACAGATGGCAGAGAGGGATTTTATATGGAAAGTATTCTGCCTGGAGGGCAGTGTTGAGTGGAGTCCTGCAGAGCTGTGTTTTTGGGCCTCTGTTCTCTGTAGTTTTTATAAATGACTTGGATGAGGTGGTTGAGGGGTGGATTAGTAAATTTGCAGATGACACAAAAGTTGGAGGTGACATTGATAGTATAGGGGGCTACTGCAGGCTGCAGTGCTACATAGACAGGATGCAGAGCTGGCCTGAGAAATGGCAGATGGAGTTCAAGCTGGATAAATGTGAAGTGATGAATTTTGGAAGGATGGACTCGAATGCTGAATATAGGATTAAAGACAGTATTCTTTGTAGTGTGGAGAAACAGAGGGATCTGGGTATGCAAGTACATAGATCCCTCAAGGTTGCCACCCAAGTAGATAGGGTTGTTCAGAAGGTATATGGTGTTTTGGCTTTCATTAACAGGGGGATCGAGTTGAAGAGCCACGACGTTTTGCTACAGCTCTAAAAGTCCCTGGTGAGACCACACTTGGAATATTGTGTTTGGTTCTGGTCGTCCTACTATAGGAAAGATACAGAGGCTTTGGAGAGGGTGCAAAGGAGTTTTACGAGGATACTGCCTGGACTGGAGGGGCTTGCCTTATGAATAAAGGTTGAATCAGCTCGACTTTTCCCTCTGGAGAGAAGGAGGAAGAGAGGAGACCTGTTCGAGTTGTACAAAATAATGAGAGGAATAGATAGAATCAATAGCCAGAGACTTTTCCTCAGGGCAGGATTAACTGGTACGAGGAGTCATAGTTTTAAGACATTAGGAGGAAGGTATAAAGGAGATGTCAGAGGTAGATTCTTTATGCCGAGACTTGTGAATGCATTGAATGCATTGCCAGCTGTGGTGGTGGAAGCAGAGTCATTGGGGACATTTAAGCAACTGCTCGACACGCACATGGATAGCAGTGAGTTGAGGGATGCGTAAGTTACATTTCTATATTTTGCATTAGGATTAAATCTCGGCACAACATCATGGGCCAAAGGGCCTGTTCTGTGTTGTACTTTTGTATGTTCTATTTCTGAAGTAAAGACACATGGTGTTTAGGGTGTTCTAGCTCGGTGGATAATGAACTACCTGAGCAACAGGAGACAGAGAGGAGTAGGCGAAGGGAGTTTCTCGAAATGGAGAAAGGTGACAAGTGGTGTTCCACAGGGGTCAGTGCTGGGGCCACTGTTGTTGTAATATACATAAATGATCTGGGAGAGGGCACTGTTGGTATGATCAGCAAGTTTGCAGATGACACAAAGATTGGTGGAGTAACAGAAAGCATAACGGACTGTCAGAGAATACCAGAGGATATAGATAGACTGGAGAGTTGAGCATAAGAGTGGCAGATGGATTTCAATCCAGACAAATGTGAGGTGATGCATTTTGACAACACTAATTCCAGAGTGAATTATACAATGAACGGAAGAGTCTTGGGAAATGTTGATTGTCAGGGAGATCTGGGAGTACAGGTCCATTGTACCCTGAAGGTTGCTTCACAGGTGGAGTGAATGGTCAAGAAAGCATATCGTATGCTTGCCTTCATTGGACGGGGTATTGTGTATAAGAGCTGGCAAGCCATGTTAAAATTGTACAAGATATTGGTTCGGCCGCATTTAGAATACTGTGTACAGTCCTGGTCACCACATTGCCAAAAGGATGTGGGCGCTTTGGAGAAGGTGCAGAGAATGTTTACGAGCATGTTGACTGGTATGGAAGGTGCGAGGTAAGAATAGAGGCTGAGTAGGTTAGGTTCATTTTTATTAGCAAAAATGAGATTGAGGGGGGCCCTGATTGAGGCTTACAAAATCATGAAGGGTACTGTCAAGGTTGAAAGAGAAAAGCTTTTTCCCTGGGTGATTGATTCAGAAACGAAAGGTCACGTTTTCAAGTTGAGAGGTGGAAAGTTTAAGGGGGATACATATAGCAAGTCCCTCATACAGAGGGTGGTAGGTGTTTGGAACGCGTTGCCAGCAGAGGTGATAGAGGCAGGCAATGTAGATTCATTTAAGATGCGTCTGGAGAGATGCATGTGTAGGTAGAGAACAGAGGGACACAGATACTTAGGAATTGACTGACAGGGTTCAACAATACCTTTGGATCGGCTCAGGCTTGATAGGCTGAAGTCCCTGTTCCGGGGCTGTAGATTTTCTTTGTTCTTTCTTCTTTTATTCGCCCTCCAACCATCTCCCTCTCGTGTCTAAATCTGTTTAATCTCTGTTTTACCATCTACGTTTTTGAAGAGATTTCATCCATTCAAAAAAACCATAATTTACTCCTTCCCACAAGTTCCTGTCACAAATCGATTCACTGATGTGCCACTTTGGTTAAACTTTGTTACATCCTTATCCTTTCTGCTTGTCCTCAGCCAGATCCCCATGCTGCTCTGATGCTTCACCTTTTCTCCTTTTACCTTTGGATTTGGAAACCTCCTCTGACTTGAACCCTGTCCCTGCATCCTCTTTTTAGTTTACAGCCCTGTCCATAAGCCTACCCACATGATTGGCCAGAACACTGATCTCAGCACGATTCCAGTGGTACCAAATAAATTATTTATTTTTAAATCACGAATTGAATATGGGTGTCTCTGGCTGATCAGCCTTTGGCTCAGCCGGCACTACCCTTCACCTGAGTATCTTGCTCGGCCATGTCAGAGGCAATTAAGAGACAAACTCAATCAGGCTGCAAGTACATCTTGCAGACCATGTGAGGGTGTGCTGATGTCCTTCTCTAAAGGACAAGTGTTTGCATTTTTTCTACATCGACAATGTTATCATAATTATTTGTGGTTTTTAATCACTAATTTTAAAACTAGTTATTTCAAATTTCACCATTTCAGATGATGGGAATCAAGCCTGTCTCCCCTGAACATTAGCTGAGGGTTTGGATATTTGATCTAGCAATAATGCCACTCAGCCATCACAAAGCAAAACCCGCTCTTACTACATGATTGTGTGATACTGAAATCTTCCAGTACTCTGGTGATATCATTCGGTTTCTCTCCATGTGGTATCCATCACTGTAAGGGACACATTGATGTCCCTGTCAGCGCTTCTCGCTCCTGCAGCTATTCCAGACCTTGAGCCAACTGAAGTCTCCACTCCAGAGAGATGAGGCAGCAAAGGCCAGGAATGGAAACCGAGATTTTCCAGATATCTGTGGGAATCAGTGCCATTCTCCATGTGTAACCATCACTGCATCAGTCTACTTTCTCATTCTGTCTAATTCACTGTCTCCTGCAGGTACTCAGGAAGTTGCTGATCAATAAACTTCCCAAGTGCTGGGTGTCTTGTCCATCACCTTATTGAAGATGGTTGGTCAGCCAGAGAGGAAAAGGGTAGGGAGATCTGGAGCCTTCAATAAATCCTGCAGTGAGGTAAGATCACTCACAATGTTCAGAGCAGAGAGCAATGAGAGAGCTCCAAACATCGGCTAACAAGACATGACACATATACATTGCTGGAGGGGGAGTAGAGTACAGACACACCTCGGGCTCAATCATCATGTCGACTTAAACTTATGTTATACTGAGATAGCATAGGAAATTCACAGTTATCAATCCAGGCCTGTGCTGTCATATTGAGCATCATTACAACAAAGGTCTCACCCAAAAGAGTGGGAATGCTGCCTGGGATCTTTCTGTTCCGTGTTCCATCTGTAACAGTACATCTAGGTCATGTCTCATAGACCACTGTCTTCAATAACGTGTAACTCCGATATCAGTTCCAGTCCCTGTAATCTCCTCCCTTCCCTATAGTCCCTTCACATATTTGAAACGTACTGCGTTCCAGATTACCATCTCTATCGTTGTAACTTGGTACAGTGTCTACAACATGCTTTATCTCGGTACTCACCTCCTCTTTAACTGGATACAAAGTCATGCAGTATGGAAACAGAACCTGTGGTCCACCTCATCAATGTTGACCATGTTTCCTAAACTGAATGAGTCACATTTGCCTGCGATTGACCCTTATCTCTTCAAACCTTTTCCTCTCAATATACCACAACAAATGTCTTTTCCATGTTGCAATTGTGCTTGTTTCTCCCATGTGCCCCTGGTAGTATGTTCCCTCTATACAGCATCCTCTGTGGATAATGTTACCCCTCAGCTCCCTCTTGAAATCTTTGCTCTCTCACTTCCCGTTTATACCCTCTAGTTTTTGACTCATTTACTCTTTACGAGTCACCTTTGTTCAGCCATGCATGGTTTTATAAAACTGTACAAGGTCACCCCATAGCCTCCTCTGCCCAAGGGAAATATTTAGGACAATGTTACAAATATCTCCAGCTTATGTATCAAAATGGTGGCCAATGACAGCAAGGGTGCAAATGCCACTTTCACTATCCACCTGTGATGCTACTTCCAAGGAACAACGCAACTGCAGCCCTTGGTCTCTCTCTGTTTGACAGCACTGGCTAGAGCCTTTCCATTAACAGTGTTAGTTCTCTCTGATTTGTCTTAACAAAATCCAACAGCTGAGTTAAAAACCACCTTTCATTCCATAGTCCACTGGCCCAGTTGTTTAAGATGCCCTTTGATAACTGTATTCACTGTCCACTACAACATTAGTTTGATCATCCACAAACTTACTAACAATGATTCCGATATGCTCAAGAAAATCATTTATGTATACATGCTCATCAATAGACCCAGCCCCGATCCTTATGGCATGGTGCTGATCACAGGCCTCCAGTCTGACCAACAACCGTCTCCCACCACCCTCTGTCTCCTTCTGTCAAGCCAATTTTGTATCCAGTAAGTTAGCTCTCCCTCATCCCATGTGATCTAAACTTACGAACCAGAATATCACGCTAAATACTGTCAAAGACCCTGCTGATGTTAGTGTCGGCAACGTATGGTCAACACTTCAACAAAAGCAATCAAGTTAGTGAGACCTGACGTTTTCTGCACAAAGCCGTGCTGACTATCTTTCAATCATTCCTGCCTTTCCAAATGAACTTCCACAACTTACCCACCACTGACATTGGGCTAATTGGTCTATAGTTCCCCGGCCTTACAGTGCAGTCTTTGTTTAATTTTGGAATAAATCCATGTCCTTGTCATAGAGCCATGCAGCATGGATTATGCTTCGGTTGAGACAAAGCATAATCTAAAACTACATTTGTCCCACCTGCCTTTGTTAGTCTATATCCCTCCAAACTTTTCCTGTCCGTCTACTTATCTAAATCTCTTTTAAATGTTTTTGTTGTACCCACATCTACCCCTTCCTCAGGAAGTTCATTCCACACTCAAACCACCCCCGTGTAACAATTTCTCCCTCATGTTGGACATCTCTCTCTTCTAATCTTAAAAATGTGGTCCCTCCCCTTGAGAAGAGGCAACTATCGTTTCATCGATGTATATCCCTCTTTTTTTTTCATAAGCTTTCATAACATCAAGTCTCAACCTCCAGGCTCCAGTGAAAAAAAGACGCATCCTATCCAGCCATTTTACAAGGTCAAGCCATCCATACGCAGCATTAAATGTCTTCTGAACCCCCTGAAGTTTAATGATATCCTTCCTATAACTGGGGGACCAGAACTGGGCTGAGTATTGCAGAAGGGGCCTTGCTAATATCCAAACAATCTCAGCATGATGTCCGAAATCCTATACCCAATAGACTGGGCAATTGTTAAGCTTGCCAAGCTTTGCCTTATACATCCTGTGGTGCACACTGCAAGAATTATGTAGCTGAACCTGCAGGTCTCTCTGCTCTAAAATACTATTCTTGGCCGTAACATTTATTGTACAAGATTTACCCTTGTTTGTTTTACCAAATGCATTTCATTGCATTTATTCAGATTGAATTCCATCTGAAGTTTGTCAGCCCATTCACCTATTTCATCAAGATCCCTTTGTAACGTTAGAAAACCTCCCCGACTGTCCACAATGCTAACCTCCAGCCTTCCAAACCAGCACACGTGCCTGTCAATGGTACAACTGCCTTTGCTAGGTGCTCCACAATTTCTTCCCTAGCATCCCACGGTAACCTGTAATACACTTAAACAGATCCTGGGGCTGTCCATACCTTTCTGTTTTAAAACCTCCAGCACCACATGTTCGATAGCATGCAGTTTTTTTCAACTCGTGGAGATATACAGCATAGAAACAAATCATTTGGTCCAACTCATACACAATATCATCTGCACTGCCCTCCTCAATATTTTTAGACACCATTTCAAAGAAATTCCACTGATTTCCTCAGACACTATCTTTCTCCATCAAATCGGTGTTGACAGATCCTTTCCTTTGCAAGTGTTGACTTAAACTCAGAATTGTTCCAATAATTTCCATCCCACTGAGGTCAGACTACCTGCTCAGTAATTGCCTGGCCCATCCCTGCTGCCCTTGAACAAAGGGAAAACATTGGCTATCTTACAGTCATTCGGCACTTCATCTGTGGCGAGCAAAGTATTAAATACATCCACCACAAACATAGTAATATCCTCCCTTGCCTCCCATAGCAGCCTAGGATGCATTTTATTGGGCACTGGGGATTTCTCCACCTTTATGTCTGTGAAAACATTTAATATCTCCTCCTTATTGATCTTATCGTTTTCTCGAACCTCACCATCCCAACTGAAATCCCTGGCCACAATGTCTTTCGCCTATGTGGATACAGATGGGAAGAACTCATTAAAGACCGCACCTACTTCCTGTGGCTCCTTGCATAGATTCTCCCATCGGTTTCCAATAGGCCCCACTCTTTCCTCAGCAATACTCTTATACTAACTATACTGATAAAATATCTTGTGGTTTTTCCTTAATTGTTTGTCCCTCATTTCTAAGGACTCTCGTGCACTCCCTGTAATTTTGAATGCCTTCGCCTGGTTTTGTTGCACTGTATTTTCTTTGTCAATCTCACAATATCATTTGATCAATATTCACTAGATTTACTGCTTTTACTATTTCCTCGTCATGAACACACTGGCCCTGAATTCTCACTGTCTCACTTTAACATAATCCCACTTTTCAGATATAGACCTCTCAGTCTATGTTTGTGAGATCCCCTAAAATGATAATGAACCTGATAGGAGCCTCAAGTATGAGGAGACAGACGGGAGATTATTTGGCTGCAGAAGAGATCCCAGGATGATGTGCTGCCTGCCGAATGCCAGGGTCAAGGATGTCTCTAAACATTCAGAAATGGGAAGGTGAATGGTTAGAGATCATTGTGCACATCGGCCCACATGAAAAAGGTAGACAACTGGAAAGGGGTAAGAAGTTAAAAGAAGGTAATATGTTAAAGAGGTCGACTTGAAGGTAAGTGATTTCCAGCTTATTCCCAGTGCCACACGCCCAGTGAGGATAGAAATAAAAAGATAGACCAGATGGATGTGTGACTGAGGTGCTGGTTTGGGGGTAAGGTTTGGATAACTGAGATCTCTTCTCGGGTAGAGATGACCTGTACAAGCGGGATAACTTTGACTTGAACGAGATTAGCACCAGCAATCCTGGGGGGTGATAAACCCAGGGAGGGTTTAAACTAGTTCGGCATGGGATTGGACTCTGAGTAAGAGTGGGACCATCGACCAGTCAAAGCAAAAATGCATCAGCCACCGAGAGCAAGTTTATTATTCAGGATATCCAGGGGCACAGTCAAAGGATGGAAAAGATTTCTGGTTTAGTGTGATTTATTTGAACGCACGGGGCCTGACTGGTAAGGCAGACGAGCTCTGAGCATGAATTGGTTCTGGGGACTGAGGTATTATACCCATAACAGAAACGTGGCTGACAGAAGGGCAGGACCAACAGCTCGGTGTTCCAGGATACAGAAACCAAAGGCATTACTGAAGGACAAGTAAGTGAAGAGGGGGAGTTGTCCTTTTGATAATGGAGCACGTGACAACAGTGCTTCGAGAGGATACTCGTAAAGTGTCATCAAATGAGGCCATATATTTAGAAATTAGAAACAAAAAGGGAATGGTCACTCTTTTGGGACAGTGTTGTAGATTCCCAAATAGCAAGCGGCTACGAGAGGAGCAGATGTGTGGAGAGATTGCAGATACCTACAGAAATGATAGAGTAGGGTTGATTGGAGACTTTATCTTCCCCTGGATTGACTGGGCCACCCAGAGTGTATGGGGTAGAAATTGCCAAATGTGTCAAAGAAAGTTTCCTAAATCAAGATGTAGTGGGCCATACTCTACTCAGGCGGGAGCAACACTGGGGCTCCCCTCAGAAAATGAGGCAGGGCAAGTACCTGAAGTCGGAGAGCACTTTGCGTCTAGTGATCACAATATTAGATTAGATTACTTACAGTGTGGAAACAGGCCTCGGCCCAACAAGTCCACACCGACCCGCCGAAGCGCAACCCGCCCGTACCCCTTACCTAACACTATGGGCAATTTAGCTGGGCCAATTCACCTGTCTCGCACATCTTTGGACTGTGGGAGGAAACCGGAGCACCCGGGGGAAACCCACACAGACACGGGGAGAACGTGCAAACTCCACACAGTCAGTCGCCTGAGGCGGCAATTGGACCCAGGTCCCTGGGGCTGTGAGGCAGCAGTGCTAACCACTGTGCCACTGTGCCGCCCTGTCTTCGTTTTAACATAGTTATGGAAAAAGGTCAGACAGTCCACAGGTTAAGTTCTTAAACTGAAACAGGGCCATTTTGTTGTCCATTAGGCAGCATCGAGCAGACATCGTTTGTTTGAAGGTAATAAAAAAAAATCACATAACACCAGGTTATAGTCCAACTGGTTTATTTGGATTTGGGAGCGCTGTTGGTCATTCTAAAAGATAAAATATTTCATCTAAATCTGTTTAATATGACATTCCATGACACTGCATTACTGTTGCTATAAATCTGTGTCTTATGATTCTGTTCCACAACCACCTGATGAAGGATCAGCGCTGCCAAAGCTCGTGCTTAGAAATAACCCTGTTGGACTCTAATCTAATATTGTTTGATCTTTAACTTTGCCCACCTCAGTCCATCACCGGCACGTCCAAATCATAACGACCATCGATTGGGACAGTCTGTTTGATGGAAAAGGAATGAATGGCAAATGGGAGGCTTTACAAAGTGTGATCTCAAGAATCCAGTATGTCCCTGTTCGAGTGACGGGAAAAGCTGGCAGGTTTAGGGATCCCTGGCTGATGAGAGATGTTGTCTTTTTTTCATGAAGAAAAAGGCCGCACACGTTGTCTTTTATGTTTCTGTGTACACGTAACCTTTTCCAGTCCTAAGGACACGCTTAATCTGTGGAGACCCGACAATCCTGTCAGGTCCTGCAGCACTCCAGATCTGTAAAACTCACTCAAATTCCTGTGACTCTCCCTATCCAGTTTCTACAAGACTCACTATCTTTGTAAGATCCTCATGTCATTATCACCCACCCTATCAACATAAGCTCTTCCAGTCTCTCCTTCCATCTCCTCATCTCCATAATCCTCTCCCGCTCTTATAATCCTATCCATGTAAATGTCACCCTCCCCTACAACCTTTCTACTTTGGCTAAACTGGAGAATCATGCTTCCTTATCTGTGAAACTCTCTCAAAATTACTGCCCTTCTGGAAATGTTGTCAGACTCCACATACTCCGTATCTAAATCATCAGCCGAACCTAAACGTTCCTATATCTATAAACACCTTCAATCACGACTGCCCTCTATATATCTGTTTGTTCTTCCAATCTATTCAATCCAATTTATTTCTGTAATCTGTTTCATTCACCTAAACCCCTCCCTGTTTGCACAAACCACTCCATCCTACCAACATACTTAACCCTCTTAACCGGACCATCCCGTCCAATATCCAGATATCAATGAACGGCTGTCGGCACTACAGCTCTCCACATGTCTGTACCCTTCTCTAACTCTATGGTCCTCCCTCCTTGTGAAACCACTTTCAGTCCCAAAACCCTCTCAGTCTGAGTCGTCTGCTCCAGATAAGGCCAGTGGTGTCGCTGTCACCTCTTGCACTTCCAGAAAACCTTCGTAATTGTATCCATTCTCTCCAGCCTCCTGAAACCTCTTCCTGCCAATGTAACCCTACCTATTTAGAACACTGAACAGTACATCACAGTACAGACCTTGTGGCCCTCGATGTTGTGGTGATCTTCTATCCTCCTCTAAGATCAAACTAACGTACAGGCCATTCAAAGAGTAAGAGAACAAAGAAAATACCAGCAGAGGACCAGGCCTTTCGGCACTCCACACCTGCGCCGATCTGATCCTCTATCTAAAGCTGTCTCCTATTTTCTAAAGATCTGTATTCTTTTGCTCCCTGCCCATTCAGGTATTTCTCCAGATCCATCTTAAATGACGCTATCACTTCCATCTCTACCACCTCCGCTGGCAACACGTTCCATTCCCCCACCACCCTCTGTATAAAGAACTTTCAACATATATCTGCCCTAAACCTTTGCACTCTCACTTTGAAATCGTGACCCCTAGTAATTGAGTTCTGCACTCTGGGGAAAAATTAGCTTCTTGCTGTTCACCCTGTCTATACCTCCTATGATTTTGTTGACATCAATCAGGTCCACAGTCAGCCTACATCATTCTAATGAAAGTAATACAAATCAGTTCAACCTCTCTCTTCATAGCTAGCGCCCTCCACAGCAGACAACATTTGGGTAAACCTGCCCTGCACCCTCTCCAAAGCAACGACATCCTTTTGGTAAGGTAGCGATCAGAGCTGTATGCAATAATCCAAATGTGGGTGAAGCAAAGTCCGCTGCAACTGCAAATGACCTGCCAACTCTTTTATTCAATATCCCGGGCAATGAAGTAAAACATGCCATAAGCCTTCTTGACCACTTTACTTACCTGCGTTGCCAACTTTGGGGAAGAAAGGACCTGAATACCCAGATCTCTCTGTATGCCAATTTTCCCAGGACATTTCCATTTACCGTATAGTGACTGTCTCTGTGGAGTTTGCACATTCTCCCGTGTCTGCGTAGGTTTCTTCTGGGTGTTCCGGTTTCCTCCCACAAGAGAGATAATAAACGAGTGTTAACCATCAGTGATTACTGTGGAGAAGGACATGGACGATATAGTATATGAGTAAATAGATGGCGACATCTTGAAAAAATGTCAATATTAAAGTGGAGGAGATGCTGGATGTCTTGAAATGCATAAAAGTGGATACATCCCCAAGATATTAAGTGTACCCTCAACCTCTGTGGGAAGCTAGGGAAATCATGCTGAGCACCTTGCAGAGAAATTTGTCATCTTAAGTCACAGGTGAGGTGCTGGAAGACTCTCCCACTGATAGCTCACTCATCCCTGAATACCATGAATCAAATCCCTCCTTCCTAACCGTGGTTTGATCCTAATATCTTCCTGCGCTTTGGTGTTGCCACTCAGTATCTCTCTATGTGTTTTCTGTCACGGTAAGGGTCTCATTGCTGTCTCAGACTGCACCTTTTGAAGCTACTCCAGATCCTGAGTCACTAGACTTCACCATTCCAGATAGATGAGGCAGCACAATCCAGGGATTGAGATTGGTATTTTCCAGATTTGTCCAGGACACAGTATCATTTTCCACGTGTAACTCGCACTGCATCAATCTAATTTCCCATTTTGCCTATTTCTCTGTGACCTGCAGGTACATCAAGATGTTGCCGACTTAATAAACATCCCAACTGCTGGATATCTTGTCCCTTACCTTATTGAACGCAGTTAGTCATCCAGAGGGCTGGAAGATCTGGAGCATTCAATAAATCCTGTAGCGAGGCAAAACCATACGCAGTGAACAGAGCTGAGTGTGTTTAAAGGATTAAACTTTGCTCCAGAAGACATGACATAGATACAATGTTGAAGGGGGAACACAGAGCATAACGTTCCCAGCCTCAAACCTCACCCTCCTGTTTACTTGCATCTCTGCTGGACTGAGACTTCCTATGAAAAAAGAACTAAGTTCAGAGTAATCAATCCATGCCTGTGCTGTATTAGTAAGGATTAGCATAACAAAGGGGAAAACACACCTCCCTAAAGAATATGGCATTGATGCCTGGGATCCATTTAATCTATATTACCGCTCTCACATTACCTCTTGTCATATCATGGAGTCGTATGGCAAGGGAATATACCTTTCAGTCCAACTCATCAGCGCCAGTGACTTGAATGCTTGCAATTCCCAGAAAGGTTCTTATTTCTGTCACGTCCCCCCCCTCCCACAGTCTCGCTGTACATTTGAAACCCACTCCAATGCTGATGACTCTTCCTATTTGTAAATTGTCCCAGTCTCGATAACATGTTCAATCTCAATAATCTCATCCTGCACTAATCCCTATTTCTGTAGTTTTGCACAATGACTAGAGTGCACCCTGTCTCTGTACAATCCTCCAGCCTGGACCAAAATACCAACCTGTGTACTTTCCACAAGCCCCAAGACAACATGATATGATTGGAAACTTCTGCAGGCCCGATCACACTCCTGCCTCCTGGCCTACAGCACCACACGAAATCTGTAACCATCTCACATCACTGCCAACCTCCTCATCTATATAAATGCCTCCAGACCCTTTTCCAGCTACAACAGCATCTCTGCTCATCGCAGCACATCAACATTCTCTCCTTGTGTAACTCTGCAATTTGGGCTCAGTGGTTAACATTGCTGCCTCACAGCGTCAGAGACCCAGATTAGATTCCAGCACTGGGTGACTGTCTCTGTGGAGTTTGCACATTCTCCCCGTGTCTGCGTGGGTTTCCTCCGGGTGCTCCAGTTTCCTCCCACAGTCCAAAGATGTACAGGTTAGGTGAATTGCCAGTTCTAAGTTGGCCATAATTTTAGGTGCATTAGGCAGAGAGAAATGGGTCTGGGTGGGCTACATTTCAGAGGGTCGCTGTGGACATGGGCTGAAGTGCCAGTTTCCATACTATAGGGAACCTCATCGAATTTAAACTCTTCCTCTGCGTTCTATATTATTGTCCCTAAAAATCCCTCTGTTCATAAACAACCTTCCAAACTTCCCGGTTTCTGTAAACTTTGACACCTCCAACATTCCTCCTTATCTGTGTAACCTCTTCCTGAAAACCACTGAAAATGTGGAGACTCTACAATTCTCCCTAACTGCGTAATCCTCTAAGGTCCCTCCAATACTCCCGGTCTGTAGGTCACACTGCAATGCCTGTGACTCTCCCGATCCAGTTCCTACAAGACTCATTATCGGTGTAACATCCTCCGTTGTTACCACTCACCCTGTCAGTGTAAGCTCCTCCAGTACCTCCATCCATCTACTCATCTCCATAACATTCTCCAACTCTTACATCCCTTTCTATGTAGATTTCATCCTCCCTACAACCCTCCCAACCTCAGAAACATCCTCCAGTATGTGCGATATTCTCTATCTGTGTAACAGCCTCGAGGCCTTATTGTTGTTCCTGTGTCTGTAAGCTCTGTCAGACTCTGCAGCTTTCCCATCTGCATAACCTCCTGAACCTAAACATTCAATATCAACAACTGTCTACATTCACTACGGCTCCCATATCTGCCAATTCCTCAATTCTATACAACACTGTTAATCTCTATAAATAGCACCATTCCATAAAACACACCCTGTCTATGTAAACTACCCCATCTGACACTGAGAAGCTTCACTGTACACCTGTGGTCCCTTTAGATCTCCTTGTGTCTTCCCTGACTCCATTGATTACAGCTCATCTCATGTTGTAACTGCTCTAGGTCATATATTAATCCGCATCTATTCTTCAGTCCTGTCAATTCTCGTTCTTTATCTCCAGACCTTCCATTACTGCTGATCGATGTCAGGTTATTGATCACTTGCAGCATGTTTAATACCTATAGCAGCCTCCAACTCCTCAGTGCATCCTGTCCCTGTAACCTCCTGAAGTACGAGAGCACACTATATTTGTAATATCTTCGAGCATCAGCAACCGTCTCGATTTCTGTAACTTCCTCCAGAACAGCGCTCCACATCTCTGTTTAACTGATGGAATTGCTGCAAATATGCTTTCACAGCCGTCACTAACTCTCTGAACTCCTGCGTCCGTACAAGCCTCAGTTTCCCTGACCCCTCCGATCCCTAAGCACCTCACTGACTTATGAACTGATTGAGTTCCTTTGAACATCCCTATTTCAGTAACCTCCTCCACCTCAAAATATCTCCCATATTTATGTAATTCCCAGCCACTAGAACCCTCCCTATTTCGATAAACTTTTGCAGTTCCAACTGCCATCCCTATCTGTGTAATCTCCATTGCCTACAACCCATCATGTCATGGCAACTCCTGCTGCTGAGACTAACATACCGACATGTGACCTGTCCTGTCCAATCCCTATAATACTTCAGACCTCAGTAACTCCTGCAACTCGAACCACCGCCCCACCTGTGTACTGCCCAGTTCCTAAACCCTTCCTTATCTGTAAAAACCTTGCAGCTCCAAACACCATGCCGATCTGTGTAATCGCCAGGCCGGAATATGCCTCCCTTTCTCTGTGAGTCATGCAGCTCCAGTATCACCACAATCTGTGCAATCACCAGTCCTTGCAAACATCCCGAATTATACAGCTGCAACGGCTGCCCCGAATTTCTTGGTAGTGTGGATGTGCAGAGGGGTGTTGGAGTCCATGTGCATCGATCCCTGCAAGTTGCCACCCAGGTGGATAGTCCTGTACAGAAGGCATACGGTGTGTCAGGTTTCATTGGAAGAAGAATTGAGTTCCAGAACTGCAATATCATGCTACAACTATACAAAACGCTAGTGCGGCCACACTTGGAATATTGTGTACAGTTCTGGTCGCCTCAGTACAGAAAGGACGTGGAAGAATTGGAAAAGGTGCAGAGGAGATTTTGCAGGATATTGACTGGTCTGGAGGGAAGGTGTTATGAGGAAAGGCTGAAAGATTTTGGTCTGCTCTCATTGGAAAGAAGAAGGCTAAGGGGGGATTTGATAGAGACTTACAAGAAGATCAGAGGATTAGATAGGGTAGACAGTGAAAGACCTTTTCCTATGATGATGACGTCAGCTTGTACGAGAGGGCACGATTACAAATTGAGAAGTGATAGATTTAAGACAGATGTCAGAGGCATGTACTTTATGCAGGGAATTGTAAGGACATGGAATGTCCTACCTGCTAAGGTCGTCAACTCAACCGCATCAGGGAGATTTAAACAATCCTTAGATAAGCACACGGATGATGATGGGATAATGTCGGGGGAACGAGCTGAGAATAGTTCACAGGTCGGCACAACATCGAGGACCGAACGGCCTGTTCTGCGCTGTATTGTTCTATGTTCTAATCTGCACTCAGAGACTGGTGAACCTGGGGTATTCTCTCCCACAGAAGGCTGTGGAAACTAAGGCACTAAATATAAATCAGGATTTCTCGACAGTAAAAGAATGGAGATGCTAGGCTTACGGTGTGGGGATGGGGATCAGTTACTATTGAATTTAATGGGGTAGAAAATTCTACTACTGCAGTTCCTATTTATATTTTTCCGATGGTTTATCACATTAAGGGACATGTACATTGAGCAGGAAAATTGTATTGAGGAGATGTTTGAACGTGATCTTGAATGTGGAACCTTTCCTGATGTTTCTGTGCAGTCTGTGAGAAAGCTGCATAAATGTTGTCACAAACTCTCAAATGTTAGGAATGAGATTGCAGGTTTGACAGAATTGTGTTTCCTGTTCCCTTTTCCGATATCGAGGCTGGTACCGGGTGTTCTGTCGGGTTTTATCCATTAAGACCCCGGAGCAGTTTGATACAATTGAGTGCTTGCTTGGCCGTTTCAGAGACCATTGAAGAGTCTATCATATGTCTGTGTGCGTGGAGTCACTTTTAGATCAGACCAGGAAAGCAGCAGAGATTCACTTCCTGAAAGTACACTGGGGAGTAAAATTGGTGTTTACAATCAACATTGGCTTCAAGTTCACTTCTACTGACACCAGATTTTTGATCTCGATGTTTCATTAATTGTTTAACTTTCACCAGTTGCCTGAGTATTAGCCTGGTCTGAATTACTAATCCAGTGCCATTTCAACACCAGCGCTACCGGAAATCACACTGATCAGGTTATTTCTGTGCTGCTTGACAACTCTGACAAAAACAAACTACCACCAATTTGGCTGTCGTGATGGGACTGAGGGTGTAATTATTGGTCAGATTTTAGTTATCCTCCTCTTAGGTGGATTGAACATAGTTGAGTAATTTTCCACAGTGCCAGGCAGGTGTCAGAGTTGGAGATGAATGAAACAGTTTTCCCAGGGACACGGCTTAATGTGCAGCACAAATTTCCAGTCCTATTGCAGGCATGATGTCAGGGCCCATTGCCTTTTGCCATATCTTCTGTGTTCAGCTTTTTTTTTCATGTCACGTTCAGCGAATTGAATTGGTTGAAGGCTGGCATCTGTGATTCTGTGGGCTTCATGGTGAGGGAGAATCACTGACTCAACACTTCTGGTTGAGGATGGTGTAGATACTATATCCTTGTCTTTTATACTGATGTACAATGCTGTTCCATTATTTAGAATGGGGATATTTCTGGAACTCTGTCTTCCAGTGAATGGTTTAATAGTCCATCATCCTATATGAAAGGATGTGGCAGGACTGCATGTCTTAGATCAAATCCGTGTCACAGGGTCATTTTGACCTCTCTATCCAATGTTAATTCTCTTGATTAGAATGTCAAAAGTTGAACGCAGTAGCTTTAATGGGTTATCATCAGGATTAGGTACACATGGTTCTGACTCTGGCATGTTTACCCACACTCGACACTGAACCATAGATTAGTTTTTTAGTAATGGTAAACTGAGGCATTATCCCAGTAAAATGTCATAAATATTGTTTGAATATAATTCTGCTTCTGCCATTGTCGACAACACCACATAAATACACAACTTTGATCGCCAATTCACACCGACACCCATTCACATATCAGCCCTGTACTCAGGGCTCTGGTTTCTGATGTGCTTACACTTTTGATTTATTAGCCTCATTCTTTTGAGGGCCAGTCCATGTTCTCACCCCTCCGAGGGCGGCACGGTGGCACAGTGGTTAGCACTGCTACCTCACAGCACCAGTGACCTGGTTTTAATTCTTGCCTCAGGCGACTATCTGTGTGAGTTTGTGCATTTCGAGTCCTATTGCAGGCATGATGTCAGGGCACACTGCCTTTTGCCATATCTACTGTGTTCAGCTTTTTTTATTCATGTCACGTGCAGCGAATTGAATTGTTTGACGATGGATGGGTTTCCTCCGATTTCCACCCACAATCCAAAAAGTGTGCAGGTTAGGTGAATTGGCCGTGCTAAATTTCCCTTTGTATGGGGTGAAGGGGTAAATGTCTGGGTGGGTTGCCTTAGGCAGGTTGGTGTGGACTTGGTGGGCGGGAGGGACTGGTTCGACACTGTGGTAATCCAATTTGTCACATTCCTGAAAACCTTTTACTATATTCTAGGATTCTCTGAGAATCCAGAGGCGAGATTGCAGAGCCTTTGGCTTTGCTATTTATATCATCATTGTGTACAGGAATAGTGCTAGAAGACTGGACCACAGCAAAAGTTCCCTTGTTCAAAAAGAGGAGTACAGATAACCCTGGTAATTATAAACCAGTGAACCTTACTTCTGTTGTGGGCAAAGTGTTGGAAACAATTATAAGAGATAATATTTAATACCATCTAGGGGCAAATAAGTTGGTTAGGGATAGTCAACACGTGCAGAGTAGTTGGGGCCTCAGAAACCTTACTGGGTTCAATGATTAGGTGACCAAGCAGGCGTAAAACAGTTGCTGTGGTGTATATGGATTTCAATCAGGCATTTGTTGAGGTTCTCCCGGTAAGCTATTGCACAAAATACGGAGGCATGGGACTGAGGGTGATTGAGAGGTTTGGATCAGAAATTGGCTGAAAGAAGAGGATGCTGGTTGATGGGAAATGTCATCCTGGAGTTACATTACTTATGGAGCACCACAAGGACAGTTTTATAAATGATACTTTATGAGGGCATAGAAGGATTAGTTAGCCAATTTGAGTAGGATGCCAAGTTCGCTGGAGTTGTGAACAGTACTCAAGAATAGATAAGCTGCAGAGCTAGACTGACACGTGGAAAATGCAGTTTACTGCGGAAAAGAGTGAGATGATTCACTTTGCAAGTGCAACAGGAATAAATTGTACTGGGGTAATGTAATTTCTTGGCAATGTAAATGAACAGAGAAATCTTGGTGATCATGTACATTGATCCCTGAAAGTTGCCGATCAGGTTGATAGGGTTGTTAAGAAGGCATATGGTGTGTTAGCTTTTATTGGTAGAGGAATTGAATTTCGGAGTCACGAAGTCATGCTGCACCTGGACAAAAATCTGCTGCGGCCTCACTTGGAGTATAGTGTACCGTTCTGGTCACTGCGTTATAGGAAGGATGTGGCAGCTTTGGAAAGGATGCAGAAGAGATTTACGAGGATCTTCCTTGGTATGGAGGGAAGGTCTTGTGATTAAAGGCTGAGGTACTTGAGGTTGTTTTCGTTCGCGAGAAGGAAGATGAGAGATGATTTAATTAAGACGTATAAGCTAATCGGTGAATTCGATGGGATGGGCAGTGAGAACCTTTTTATTTGGATGGTGATGGCTAGCATGAGGGGACATAGTTTTAAACTGAGGGCTGATAGCTTTAGGACAGATATCAGAGGTAGTTTCTTTACTCAGAAAGTAGTAGCAGCATGGAATGCCGTGCTTGCAACAATAGTGGACTCGCCAACTTTAAGGACATTCAAATGGTCATTGGATAGACGTATGGATGAGAATGGAATAGTGTAGTTTAGATGGACTTCAGATTGGTTCCGCAGTTGGCGCAACATCAAGGGCCAAAGTGCCTGAACTGCGCTTTAATGTTCAATGTTCTATATTCATCTGAATCTATTCCCTTCCAGTAGTGCCACCTTCTGTGTTTTCAGTGATTGTGTTTCCCTCTGTTTATCTCTGTGACCATGATTATGAACTTGGTAGTGTCAGTGACACCATCCTTATGTACTTTCAGTTCCTGATGTTTAGAGATCCATATTGGACAGGCCGTTTGAGTAGTTTTGATACACGTCTTTGAAACTTGTTCAAAACTAGACATTCCACGAGAAATTAAGCAGGTGTGGCAACATCGTGGAGTGAAAACAGAGCATTTTGGTTCAGCAACTCTTCGATAAAGCTCCCAGTCTTTACAGCAAGTTTTGCTTCTGTTGCAGATTTCCCGTATCAATAGTTATTTATTAAAAAAAATATGTTCAGTGCCTGTTCATTTCTGGAGACACTCAGCAGGTGTGGCAGACTCTGCCAGAGACAAAGAAGTAGAAATAACATTTCAAGTCCAGAGTGACCTTTCTTCAGAACTGAAAAGGATTTTAAATTGAGCTTTCTAATTTCTTGGCAGAAGTGGAGGAGTGTGATGGGAAACCGATGGTGTGGACGTGCAGTGCAAAAGACAAACGGGTTTTAATTGCAGTGAAAGAAAAATAAATATTAAACGGTTGTAAATAAAGGTGTAAATGGGGGATATGGTTTATCTGTATTGAGTGCAAGATATAAACTAGACAAGGTCATTGCAACACCAGGAGGAAATAGGTTTGAAAAAAGAAATGGGGAAGAGCCATAATGGGGTTAGGCTGTCAAGTTATGGAATTGTATATTAACTCCAATAGGCTGTCACATACCAAAGTGTAAACTGAGCTTGGGTTGTGCTTCATTGGAACATTGCAGCATCCCAGGACGGGAATGTCAGTATGACAACAAGGTAGGTTATTGTATCGTGAAACAATGAGAAGGTTAGTGTTATTCCTTTAGACCAAGTGTTCCTCAGTGCAGTCTCATTTTCGTCTCCCCAACATAAATGAGACTGCGTTGTGAGTAGGAGACTGGATTGAAAGAGTACAAGTGAAATGCTCCTTCACGTGGAATTTCTGTGTTCTGTTGCTAAAAAGTAAGAATTGAGTCCACAATCTTTTCAAATGCCCTGATGTATTTCTTCTTATATGTAAACTACGCAGTAGCATATCTGCCATAACAGCTTTAATCATGCTTTTTATACTTGGTTTGTAACCATTCTTTTACTCTACTTTCTTAAAATATATTTCCGATATTCTAACTACGGGGTCTAAGCAACAGTCATTTTGCCACGTATGCTCCTGTCTGCTTCAAACTGATTTAATTTGTTTCAATCGCACTTGCAAGTCTGCACTTTGGAATAGCGTTTATAAATTTAATTTTTGTTATGCTGTAGATTAATCGAACGATGTTCAATATACTCCATAGTTTCCTTGCTTTAATACTCTGTACCTCTGTCCCTAAAACCAAGGATCCACTCAGCTTTCTTAACAACAGTATTAACTCACCTGGCCATCATCGGGGTTATGTTTGCCAGTCCGACGGGAATCTCTCAGACTCCAGTGATATCTGAAAAATCAGCAGCAATGCCTCTCCAATCTCCTCAGCTATCTTCATAGAACTATGAGGTGTCGTCTCTCTGGTCCGGATGATTTATCCGCCTTCAGATCTTTCAGCTTCCCCAGCGCCTTGTCTTTAGTGATGGTCACTACACTCACCTCTGCCTCCTGACTCTCTCTGTCATGCTGCTAGTGTCTTTCACCATGCCGACTCATGCAACGTCCCTATTCAATTCCTCTGCTATTTCATTGTTTCCCACAACTACATCTCCAGCCTGATTTTCCAAACTTCGCTCTTTCTCCCTCTCTTCCCTGTTATGTATCAAAAAACCTCATGCAATCTTATGTTATAATATTTACGAGCTTAGTAACAGAATTCATCTTCTCCTTCCTATTGATTTTTCAGTTTTCTTTAGCTGGTATTTAAAGTCTTCCTCAACATCCTGATGACCAAGACTTCCTCACCACATTGCATGGTTTCTCTTTGGGTTTCATGCTGTCCTTGACTTCCAATATCAGCTACGATTGTGTTGTCATTCCCTGAACATGCTTCTTATTTCTTGGAATGAATGTCAGTTGTCTCTCTGAGTTATCCATAGAAACTCCTGCCATTTCTGCTTCACCATCTTCCTTGCTCGGCTCCTGCTCCCATTAGCTCTGGACAGATCCTCTGTTGTCTCTTTCTCATGATGTTCTTCAGTAATAATCACATTCAAAAGTGAGCAATAGGTATAAGCTGAAAGCGGGAGGTTTGAGAAATGGGGCACGGAGAATAATTGGTGGATTTACTCATGAGATGCAAAGAGAGATAGAGCGAGAATATGTGAATGAGGAGGTGTAAAAATTGAAAAATCTCGATTAGCGACAGATCGAGATGTACTTCCCTATTTGTTTTGTCATGTGCTGTGTCCTTTCCACAGTATATGTACAACAGACTAGTATGTTAAAATTCTGGGTCTACTGCGAGAACTGTTATCTCCAATAATGGCAGACACCAGCTTTTGACAGAATCCAGTAGCATATATTTTTTCACAGCAGAAAGTGGATTAATTGAAATAAAGTATGACACCAGAACTGTAATTTATAGAGTGCATCCTGATAGGAATGAGAGTCTGGAGCAGGGAATCCCAGAAAGTATGTGTGTGAGCGGGTGGGCAGGAGGTCTGGGTAATATTGAGAGAAGAGAAATATGACACCTCAGCTGAGTAGCAAGTAAAGTTACAGTGTTATATAAGTTTTGCATATTTCATGATTCATATTTTGTTTACTCTGTTTCCGTTGTTAATTCTGAATATGTTGTGCACTTACAAACAATCTATCTATCTGCACACGCACGCTGATTAAACGCTGTATATAAAATCATTTTCCTCCATTTCATTTCAAATTACCCTGAGTTGTTGACATTGTCACTCACAATCCCTTCTTCCAAATATAATCTGTTTCTTTCACTACATTTTAATGTATTCCGTCTAACAAGAAGACATTGGAGACTGGGAGATAACATTTTACTCCTCTCCAGTCTTCACAGCCAGTGTCTCCTCGTCTTTTCTGTTTCCTAACGGAGACCACATCAATTCTGTCCCTGAACTTTTAATCCCAATAAACAAGGCAATTGTAAATGTACGGTGCTGCACCAGATGACGTCCTGCCCAGAGAAAAAGACGGAATGCATTCACCATATCCATGACTTTCGTGACATTATACCCTTCGATACGAACCCATCTCAGTCTGCAATGCTTGAAGGAAAAGAAAACCTAGCTTGTCTACCTTCTCCCTATTACTCAGACCATTGAGTCCTGGAAACGTTCTTGTAAATTACGTCTGCACTCTTTTTAGTTTAATAACAGCTTTCCTATGGCATGGTGACCAAAACTGAACACAATACTCCAAGTGCGACCTCAGTATTGTCCTGTATAACTGTAACATAATTTCTATACTCAATACTCTGATTGATGAATGCCAGTGTGCAAAAGGCCTTCTTCATTTTACTGTCTACCTGTGACCCAATGTCAGAGCACTCTGCACCTGAACACCTAGCTCCCTCTGTTCTAGTACACTCCTTAAGACCCTATTATTCACCATGAATCTCCTATATTGATTTGACTTTCTAAAATTCAAGACTTTACACTTATTTAAATTAAACTCCATTTGCCATTTCTCACTGCACTACCCCAGCTGCTCAAGGTCCTTCTGTAGTTTCTGCTAACCTTCCTCAGTATCCTTGATACCACGTATTTTAGTGGCCATTTTCAGATTTACTAATCACACCTTGCACATTCTCATTCAAATCATTGATATACATAACAAAGAGCAATAGGCCGAGCAGACCTCTGAGGCAATACACTATTCACAGGCCTCCAATATGTCAAGCATCTTTCACTTTTACATTCTGCTCCCTACCATCAAACTAATTGCGTTTCCAATTTGCGAGGTTTCACTGGACTCCAGATGATCTAAACATCCCAACAACTTATCAGGTGGAATCTTATCAAAGGTCTTATTGAAATCCATATTGATGACGTCTACCACCTTGCCATCATCAACCTTCGTGGTCAGTTCATCAAGGAACTCTAAAAAAAGTCTGAAACATTATCTCTCACACACAAAGGTATGCTGACAACTGCAGATCAAACCCTGTGTAAGTAAAGAGAGCAATTGGTCTTCATTGTAAGATGATTCACGTACATAAGTAAAACATCTTCCTGTAACTGTAGAGCCTTGCAGATAGAATATTTGGGTCACTGTGCAGAGATTTGCGTTCCTTCATAAGGAATGATCTCCTTACCACAGACACAGGAAATGGTATCATGAGGAGAGAGTGAAGACGCTGAGTGTTTAATCTGTAGTGGTGTGAGAGATGAGATGGTTGCGATTAAACTTGAGGTTTCTGCTAACCTTCCTCATTATCCTTGATACCACGTATTTTAGTGTCCATTTTCAGATTTCCAAAAGAGACATTGATCAAGTGAGAGATTCCATACGGTATCCGGTATGGATTGATTTGATTTATTGGCATGTGTATATTAGGACATGAAAAATTTTGTTTGTGATCAGTGCAGACAGATTTTGGTAAGCAAGGACAAGAAGATCAGTGCGAAAAACAAAACGTGGATAGTGTAAGGCACACAGTTTATAGCGCAGAGGACGTTAGTTCAACATTAAAGATTCCATTCTTTCTGTGTAATATGGCATTCCTAATAGTTGATATACCTCAGTGAAACCTTCATATCAATATACGGTCTGTGTGTGACCCTGCATTGAATGCTATGTCGTTCACAATCCCTGACAGCAGCCACAATACCTACCTTCTGAAACAATTAGCCATTCACACCAGGTTCTGCCCAACATCGAGAACACCAGTTTGTCTACTCAGAGATGGAAGATGCTTCTTGAGGTTTCATACAAAACTTTCACTTCCCTTCTCACAGCTAGAAAACCAAGTTAAAGTCCCACGTCTGTACCATGAGCCACGAGGAACAAAGTGGAACAGTCTGTCTGTGCAGTCTCTGCTCCCTTTGCTTTTCATTTTGGAACATTAATTACCACATATTGATCCTTTCTAAGAGACTCAAGGGGCTGATTGTCTTCTTCCTCGTTCGACTGGTCAGGGCCAAGTACCTCATTGGGTTACTCCTGGTTCCTGGTGAACAGCACGATATGCTGACTAATGTGACAATGCTGCAGCTTTAAGAAGTTATTTTGACTTGATTTCTATTAAGAAAGAAATTGAAAGAGAGATTATGGCCGGGCTAGTTAAGCCAAATTGAGCAAATATCTTAGTTTGCCTGTGGTTTATAGTAACGTAGCCTGATTGAGTGTGGACAGCTCTCGAAGATTAGGTTCTCTGGGTTTTGGATTCTCAGTAACATGAGAAGCTATTGTGGTCTCAAAAGATTTGGAAGCTTCAGTGAATGTCTGCTGGTGGCCCCTCTCTCTGAACTTTCTCTGAGTGATTTCTGCCCCATCTTGGATTGGAGATCTGCATTTGAGAATCTGTGTCATAAATTTCCTCTTTTGCCAAGTGTGTGTTTAAGGGATATTACAGTATTAGAACAGATAATTCGTAACAGTTACTGCTTCTATTATTGCGATATGACTTCCGATAGACTTGTTATTCTAAATTTCTCTTTGGTTGGTTTTATGTTATCTACCGTGTTTAACTAAATTGTGTTTTGTTCAACGCAGAGTAATTTTACCTGGAACAGGCACTTTACATTTCCTTTAAAATAAGAAAACATTCGCATCTAGGCTACCGCCTGGAAATATATTTGAGGGCCTCTGGATTGGAACATAGCACTAGACGTCTTCTCTCCATGTGTAGTATGTTGCAGCCATTTAATTGGTTATCCCTGTTCTTCGAGGAGAAAGTGCGGTCTGCAGATGCTGGAGATCAGAGTTGAAAATGTGTTGCTGGAAAAGCGCAGCAGGTCAGGCAGCATCCAAGGAACAGGAAATCCGACGTTTTGGGCATAGCCCTTCATCAGAAATGGGCATAGCCCTTCATCCTATCCCTGTTCCTCTCCATTAGTTTCAATGCGTTGAATGACTTCCTCATATTCCCGTGAAACCAGCGTGAGGCACTGAATGAACTCTTCTTTTTAACTGTGGAAATGTGCAGTGTCTAGCAGTACTGTTCCATGAATGTTCCTAACACGTTAAGCTTAAGTGTTGACCACGTCTTGCTGCAAAACGGCACAGACTGTTTCAGGAGCTGAAGAGTGAATAACTGTTGTGTAATCTTCAGTGAACACCCGCACTTCTGATTTTATTTTCGTGGGCAACGCATTTATGAAGCTGTTGAAGGTGTTTGTGCTGAGGTATCTACCATGAGGACCTCCTGCAGCCATGTCCCAGGACTAAAAGGATTTATATACACAAACCATAAGCATTGTGTTTTATGCTTTAAATCACTCTTACCAGGTAAGTTTACAACTCGTTCTGATTAAATGCAATCTTTCTCAGGCTCCTTGATACCGTCCTCAGTTAAATACTGCCTTGATATCAGAGCCAGTCACTCTTCCTTGAGCCCTTGTTTTTCATGACTATTGCTCATGTCAACAGGTCATGGTGTAGGGACAGGGAGTGTTTTTTTTTCAAACAATGGTTAGTGAATGTCAGGAATTCTGTATTCCTAGAGAATTAAGGAGCTAGGTCACTAAACGTACTTAAAGAGGAGGAAATTGGATTTTGACCTGTCAGAAAGTTAAGGGTTATGAAGAATTGTGCATGAAAGAGTATTTGAGAAGTTATTATTTTATTGAGGGACGAGGCTGGCTTGCGTGGTTGTGGGGGTGCGGGGGTGGTACAGATGAATGACCTGACCCTGTTTCTGATGTTCTCACATTCTGTTATTGAAAAGTTACTGGGCGGATATAGGTTTGCTCGCTGAGCTGGGAGTTAGTTTGTGTTATTTTCCTGGAAGCTCTGTTATTAAATGTTATTGTCATGGAGAGCAAGGATTTTGTGAGCCATCTCTCATTGAGGTATGGTGGCTGTATTCATAGTGAACAACGTCTACAACGTCAACAACAAATGAAGCACAAGTTGCAGAGAGGCGAAGCTCTGTACAGAAAGATGAGGGGCCTCTTTCACACCCAGCCTGGATTTTCTAATTGCATTTTCCAAATCACCTCAAACAACAAATGACAGTCTTGACGGGCTGAATGGTCTTCCCTGATTATGTACACAATGTGATAGCATTAAGTAGCCTCCAAATGCTCCTGTCTAACAGGTTTGATTGGCCGAATCGAACACAGAAAAATGAGATTGAGAAGCAGGAGTGGGTCATTAGACTCTCAGAGCTTTCTCCACCAGGCACTAAGGTCGTGACTGATCAGGTTGTGGTCTCAGCCCCACTTTCCTGTCTGTATCACATTATCTGTGACTGACTTCTCTGTCAAATATTTAATGAACTAAGCGTTGAATAACTGTGAACATAAAGGCACTACAAACTTGTGGGGAAGAGAATTCCGATGTGATATATCTGTTTAGAATTTCTCCTCATTCCTTTTATAGAGTCATACAGCATGCAGACTTTTCCGTGCTGACCAGACATCCCAATGTGATCGAGTCTGATTTGGCTCATATCCCTCTAAACATTTTTATTCATATAACCATCAAGATGACAGACTGCATCACTTCCTCCGGCAGATAATTCCATATGCCTGCCTCCCTCTGCATGAAAACAATGCCTCGAAGTTCCCTTTAAAATATTTCCACTCACTTTAAACCTATACCATTTATTTTTGAATTCCTCTATCCTAGGAAAAAAAGATCTTGTCTACGTAACCCTATCCATGCCCTTTATAACTTTATAAACCTGTATAGGTTCAGCCCTCAGCCCTGATGCTACAGAGAAAACAGTTCCAGCCTATTCAGCCGCTGCGTATGGCTTCAACTGTCCAACCCCGGCAAGATCCTCATAAACCTTACCTGAACCCTTTCAAGTTTCACAACAATCTTCCTCAAGCGGGGAAACCAGAACTGCGCACAGTATTCCAAAAATGGGCTCACTAACAACTTGTACAACTGCAACGTGACATGCCGACTCCTATACTGAATGCTCTGACCAATGAAGGCAAACACCTTTTTCACTATCCTATCTACATTCAAGGAACATTGCATCTACATCCCTCGCTCTCTTTGTTCAGCAACATTCCCCAGGACCCAATTAGTGTCTATGTCCTGCCCTGATTTGCCTTTCCAAAATGTAGCACTTCACATTTATCGAAATCAAACTCATCTGCCACTCTTCAGCCCATTTAGTCATCTGATTAAGGTCTCATTGTACTCTGAGATAATGTTCTTCACTATCCACAACATCAACAATTTTGATGTAATCTGCAAGCTTTCTGCTCATACCACCGATAGTCACATCGAAATCGTTATTTTAATGACGAAAAGCAAAGGATTCAGCACTGATACTTATGGCACACCACTGTTTACATTCCTCCAGTCTGAAAAACAATCCTCCACGACCATCTGTCTCCTCCTGTCAATCCAATTTCATATTCAATTGGCTTGGGTGGTTGTTTCCCATGTGACCTAACTTTACTAACGTGCCTACTGTGCAGGAACTTGTCGAAGACCTTGCTCAAGTCCATTTGGACATCATCTACAACACTGCCTTCATCAATCTTCTTTGTCACCTCTTTAACAACTCAATCAAATTAGTTTGAAATATTTTCCACGCAAAATGACATGGTGACTATCTCCAATACCCTTGCCTTTGCAAATGCATGCAATTGACAATCCTTCAGAATCCCCTCCAACAACTTACCTATCACTGATCTCAGGCTCATCAGTCTAGTGTCCCCTGAGTTGTTGGGTCTCTGCTTCCTTTTTAGTGCCACTTCCCTCTTACTCACAGCAAGTTATCAATGTAACCATGTTGATGATATGGCCAATGATACAGGTCTCACACATGTTCAGGGTTGTTTTGGGAAGAGGCCAGGTAGATTTGCTTTAAATACTTGGCTGTTGTTTCCAGCTTACATGGCTATTATCTGTCGCCTGCAATATTAAGGAAAGAAACCCTGCAGACATATTCTGCACGATGAATATCTCAAATAGATATCAATACTGAACACCACAAACCAAGGAAGAGCATACATTCTGTCCTCAAACACTGATCACTGTTTCCCATCTCTAACGTATGACTGCCATCTTCCTAAAACCATTAAATGATACAGGTCAGCTGATTATTTTCCAGCCTTTCTTCCCTCGTACTATCACTCAATAGGCTGAAGAATGCTATGGAGTTTAATTTCGATGAATGCAAGGCATTGTAATTTGATAAAACAAATGAGGAGAACACATACAAAATTACGTGTTGGGACACTGGTAGTGTTGAAGAATAGAGGGATCCGGGGGTTCAGGCATAATTCTTTGAAGTTTGCATCATATATAGACAGGATATTTAAGAAGGCGTTTCATTTGCTGACCTTCATTAAGGAGACATAGACTCAGAGATATACAGCATGGTATCAGACACTTTGGTCCAACTCATCCATGCTGCCTAGATACCCAACATAATCTAGTCGCATTTGCCAGGACTTTGCACATATCCTTCAAAAGCCTTCCTATTCAGATACTCATCCAGATGTCTTTCAAGTACTTTAGTTTTTTCCAGCCTCCACCACTTCCTCTAGCAGCTCATTCCATATGCACAACGTCTTCTGTGCAAAAACAAATTGTCCCTAACGTCCCTTTTATATCTTTCCCCTATCACCCTAACCCTATGACTTTTAGTTCTGACCTCGCATACCTCAGTGAAAGACCTTGTCTATTTACCCTGTGCATGCCTCTCATGATTGTATAAACATCTATATGTTCACCCCTCAGCCTCCAATGCTCCAGAGAAAATATCTCCAGCCTGTTCAGACTCTCCCTACAGCTCAAATCATCCAGCCTTGGCAACATGCTTGTAAAGCTTTACTGAAATCTTTCAAGTTTCATAACATCTTTCCCATAGGAATAAGACCAGAATTGAATGCAATGTTCCAAAACTGGCCTAACCAATGTCCTGCATAGATTAGATTAGATTACTTACATTAGTTTACATACAGTGTGGAAACAGGCCCTTCGGCCCAAGAAGTCCACACCGACCCGCCGAAGCGCAACCCACCCATACCCCGACATTTACCCCTTACCTAAGGCTACGGGCAATTTAGCATGGCCAATTCACCTGACCCGCACATCTTTGGACTGTGGGAGGAAACCGGAGCACCCGGAGGAAACCCACGCAGACATGGGGAAAACGTGCAAACTCCACACAGTCAGTCGCCTGAGTTGGGAATTGAACCCGGGTCTCAGGCGCTGTGAGGCAGCAGTGCTAACCACTGTGCCACCGTGCCGCCCACTGTGCCACCGTGCCGCCCATAGCTGCAAAATGAACTGTCAACTCTTGTACTCAGAGGTCTGAACAATAAAGAAAAACATACCAAACACTTCCTTCACTTTCCTATCTACCTGTAACTCTATGTTCAAGGAGCAATGAACCTGTACACCAAGGTATCTTTGTTCAGCAACCCTCCCCAGAACTTTACCATTATGTGCATTAGTCCAGCTCTGATTTGATTTTCCAAAATGCAGCACTTCACATTTATCTAAATATCTCTCCAACTGCCATTCCTGAGTCTACTGGCATATCTGATCAAGATCCCATTGTCCTCTGTGATCAACATCTTCATTGAACGTGACACCTCCAATTTGTTGTCATCTTCAAAATTACTAACTATGCCTCCTATTTTCACATCCAAATATAAATTACAAAAAAAAAATGGGCAGTACTTTTAATGTAGGAGTTGGGATGCAATGTTCAAACTGTACAGGACATTCATGATGCCTGTCCTGGAGTACTGTGTGCAATTCTGGTCACCCTGTTATATAGAGAATATTATTTTTTTGGGTAGGCTTCAGAAGAGATTTATCAGGAAGTTTTTGGGAATGGACTGCTTGAGTTATAAAGATAGGCTCAATAAACGAGGACATTTTCTCCTGGAGTGTAGGATGTTGGAAGGTGACCTCATAGAGATTTATAACATGATGAGGATTATCGATACTGTGAATGCTAGGTGTCTTTTCCCTCAAGTGAGGGATTGTTTTAAGCTGAGAGAAGAAAGTTTCTAAAAAGACATAGCGTCATAAAGGTGTACACATGGAAACAGACCCTTTGGTCCAACACGTCCATGCCGACCAGATAGTCAAAATTACTCTCCTCCCATTTGCCAGCATTTAGCGCATTTCTATCTGAACCCTTCCTATTCATCTGCCCATCCAGATATCTTTTAAATTTTGTATTTTTTCCAGCCTCCACACCTTCCCCTGGCAGCACATTACACAGGGACTACCCGCAACAAGAAAGGTTGTCCATTCGATCCCATCTAAACCTCTTCGCTCTCACCTTAAACCTATGTCCTCTACTTTTGGACTGCACTACTCTATGGAAAATACCTTGTCGACTCACTCTATCCACTGCACCCATAAATTTATTTACCTCTATCATCATCCCTAATACTCTGATGCTCCGGGGAAAAAAGTCCCAGCCTATTTAGACTCTTCCATAGCTTAAACCCCTTTTTTGTAATTTATATTTGGATGTGAAAATACCTGGCAACACCTTTGTAAACCCTTTCTGAACCCTTTCAAGTTTTACAACATTCTTCTTACAGTAGGGAGACCAGAATTGCACACAATATTCCAAAAGTGGCGCAGCCAATGTACTGTTCAGACGCAATCCGACCTCGCAACTCAGATACACAATGCACTGACCAATAAATATAAGCATATCAAATACTTTCTTTGATATCCTTACTAACTGCAACTCCACTTTCAAGGAAATATATACCTGTACTCCAAGGGCATTACGTTCTGCAACACTTTCCAGGAATTTCTCATTAAGTGTATAAGTTTCCAATGTGTAGCATTAGCAATTTATCTAAATTAAACTCTATCTGCCATTGCACAAACTAATGACCCATCGAATCAAGATTCCATTGTCTTCTTTGCTGTTCACTGCACTTCCAATTTTGTTGTCATCTGTAATCTTAGTAACTATACTTACTGTGTTCACATAGAAATCGTTTATATCAATGATGCAAAACAGAAGACCTAGCACTGATCTTTGTGGCACACTACTAGTCACAGGCCTCCAGTGCAAAATAAAACCCTCTACCACCAACCACTGTCTCAACTTTGAGCCAGTTCTGTATCCAACTGGCTAATTCTCCCTGTATTCCATGTGATCGAACTTTGCTAACTAGCATCTCATGGGGAATCTTGTCGAATGCCTAACTGAAGTCTGTTTAGGTCACTTCCATCGTTTTGCCATCATCAGTCCTCTCCGTTACTTCTCAACAAAAATTAATCAAGTTAGTGAGACATGAGTTTCCAAGTGCAAAGTCATGTAATTATCCGTAATCTGTCCCTGGCTTTACAAATGCATATACATTCTGTCGCTCATGATTCCTTCCAACAACTTGCTCACCACTGATGTCAGGCTCAAAAATCTGTAGTTCCCTGGCTTTTCCTTTCCATTTTGTTTATTAATAGCATAATTTCTGTCAAACTCATGACTTCAAGCTTCTCACGTGTGGCTATTGATGATACAGCAACATGTAGGCAAGGGGTCCAGCAACCAGATACCTAGCTTCCGACAGAGATCTCGGATACACCTGGTCAGGACCCGTGAGGTAATCTATTAATACAGCATGTGGTTCGTGCAGGGAATGCATTTCCTGAGGAAGTGTTGGATTGTGGGCACAGTATCTGTGTACCTCTGTGTGCATGTCTGTCTCCCTGGGGTTGTTACGTGTGTTCCTGCAATAGTGTGAGGATCTCTGTATTCGCATCTCTGTGCAATTGGAACTCTTTTTGTTTTGGGTGTGAATCACTGAAACTGTTGTCAAAACCGGTCTCCCTCCTTCTCCCTTTTTTCTATCTGTCCCTCTTTTGTTTAACATAATACAATGCCGCACTCTGCCGGTCTGTTTTAGGACTTTCCAGTCCATTGTCACATGTAAGGTTACTTGTAATAGTAAGAAACTAAAAATTACAAGTTATAAAAAGTGCAATGTAATTAATCTCATCGCCTTGCAATGTGGCTCACTCGGAATTGCTTAGATACAATTGCAATGGAAATATGTTTTAATTTATACACCATGTTTTGAAAACGCTCCGCAAAGACAAATCATTTCCACATTGCAGAATGAGCACAGACATTTCTCCACATTAACACGTTTCACTCTGATTGCCTCAGTACAATGCCAATCCTCTCCTTGTGTGTGTGTGTGTTTTTTTTCCGTGTGTGTTTGAATGTGTGTCTGAGTGTGTCTTTGTGCGTCTGTGTCTGTGGAGGTTTGTCTGTGTGTATATGTTTGTATCTGTGTGTGTTTTTGTCTGTGTGTATCTCTGTCTCTCTCTGTTTGTCTGTGTGCGTTTGTTTGTGTGTGTGTGTGTGTGTGTCTGTGTGGGTGTTTTTGTGCGTCTGTGTGTGTCTCTGTCTCTCTATGTGTGTCTGTGTGCGTGTCTCTGCTTGTGTGTGTCTCTGTCAGTGTGTGCATCTGTCTGTGTGCGTGTTTGCGTGTGTGCGCCTGGTGTGCATTTCTGTGTGTGTGTGTGTCTGTGTCTCGCTGTGTGTGTGTGTGTGTATTTGTCTGTCTGTGAATCTGTGTCTGTGTGATATTTGTGATTGTGTGTGTGTGTGTTTGTCTGTGATTGCGTTCCTGTCTGTCTGTGTGTGTCTGTGTGCCTGTGTGTGCATCTGTGTGTTTGTATGTCTGCATTTGTGATTATTGTGTGTGTCTGCCTGTGTCTGTGCGTGTGTTTGTGTGTGTGAGTGTCCCTGTGTGTCTGTGCCTGTAGCTGTATTTGTATCTATGCGTTTCAGTGTGTGTCAGAGTGTCTCTGTGTGATGTCTATTATCTGTGTGTATATTTGCTTGTGCACGTCTGTTTCTGTGCGCCTGTGTGTGTGTGTCTGTGTGTGTTAGTGTCTGTGCTTGCATGTGCGTGTGTGTCTGTGTGTATCCCCCTCTGTGTGTGTGTGTGTGTGTGTGCGCGCGCGTGTGTGTGTGTGTACATGCGTATGTGCATCTGAGTGTGTGTGCATCTTTGAGTTTGTATGTGCCTCTGTGTATGTGTGTGTGTCTCTGTCTGTGCCGTCCGTGCCTGTGTGGTTGTGTGTTTGTGAATGTGTTTGCGAGTATCTGTTTGTGTGCAAGTATATGTATGTGTGTGCCTCTGTATGTGTGTGTTTGTGTATCTGTATGTGTCCCTGACTCTGTGCGTGTGTATGTGTCTGTGTGTTTATTAATCTTTGTGTTTGTATATCTATGTGTTGCGTATTTGTTTGTGTGTGTGTATCTGTGTGTGTCTGTGCGTATGTGTGTGTGTGTCTGCGTGAATGTGTCTGTATGTGTGTCTGAGTGTGCGTGTGTATGTCTGTATTTATGTGTCTGTGTTTGCGTGTGTTTGTGGGTCTGCGTGCATGTCTGTGTGTGCATGCATGCACGCTTGTGTGTCTGTCTGTGTGCGTGAGTGTGTTTGTGTGTGTGTGTGTGTCTGCCTATATTGATTGTGCTGCCAGTTTTGATTGTGGTGTGAGCTGCTACCCGCCATCTGTCCCTCCCAGACAGAATTCCTGAAGGCTTACACACTCCATCACTACATTTACAGTGGCCTTGGCTGGAGTGGGGGGGGAGGGAGGGAGGGGATTCTGGGTGGGTGGGGATGCAACAGAGATTGATAACAACAGAAAGCCCAGCAGATCTGGCTGTATCTGTTTCGGGTCAAATGACCCTTCCTCAGAACTCACGTCGAAGAATATTTCATCACTTTAAATACCACAGAGACTGCCGCACCCTCCATACAGATACATCCACACGAATAATGACACATGGAGGCACTCACTAATACGTTGACACTAGTGCAGACATAGAGAGTGTGTCTTTATTTCTGTTGCTCCACAATAATCTTATCAATATTTCACTTGCTTTGTCTGGTGTGTGTCACTATTTATTGGTGGAGTCTGACTGTAGGGCAATTAAAAAGTTTGAAGATACCAAACCTGCAAGAATTATAAAATTTGCTGTGCATGGTGGGGAACTCCAAGAGGAAAGTGATAAGTTGTTGTACTGTTCACGTATATGGCAGATGGCAATCAATGCAGAACAGTGTGAGCTGATGCACTTTGGTGAAACAACATTGAAAGGCAATATAAAACACGGTGTACCGTTAGGAAGTAAGTGCAGGAAGAGATGTCCTAGGAATATAAGAGTACAGATTATTGAAGATGCCAGGACAAGTGGGGAGAGCAGTAAGTATCTCAGATTATTTTCAGTATCTGAGCTGTTTACAGGAGGAGGTGCAGGGGGGAATCTCCTTGCTCCCTTACTGGGAGGTGGTGGAGACGATGTGTTGTAAGCCCACCCTGCTGCCCCCCAAGTCCGTGGGGAAACCATTTGTACCAGCTCGCCACAAAGATAGATTGCATCAGGACCACGGCTTCTATGTTGTGGCGAGGGAAATGGAACTGACAGTGGGTTTAAAGTGAGAATTTCCATTCACTGAATATTGCTCCTTACTTGCTTGGTGGGATGTGGATGTTTCAGAATCTCCACACATGTCGTCCTGGTCCTCTCCAGTTCATACAAAGTTCCTACACATATGGCGGCGGGAGATGGCTTGACAGTTTCTGTACTATTCCAGGCTTTTTCTCCTGGAATGGGAAAATGGGGAGAGAACGAGTGAGAGTGGGAGGGGGTGTCCCTGCTGTAGTGCTGGTGTAGATGGGGGGAAATAACGAGGTGTTCAGAGCGAGTAACTCCACAGTATTATTAGTGTGTTTGTGTTGAGGGGGGTATAATGGAGGGGAGACAGAGACAGTGGAAAGAGGCTGCATGCATCAGTGAGAGTGGTGGTACATGAACTTGTTCAGGCTTCAGTGCTATAACAGACATACAGTGAGTGTGAGGGAGCAGAAGAATCTGTTTACACTTACCCTGACAGAGCAGGGAAGGTTATTGATGCTAGTCCTGTCTTGCTGGACATTTGTTCAGACTACAGACTGAGCTCGGTGGTGAGCACAGATCATGAACGGTGAGTCTGAGGTTGTGGCCCCCTCAGGGAGGTGAATGGTCCCCCTCTATACTAGCCCATTCATCATACCCTCCATGCCCCTGTTGACAAACCGTGTTGTAATTGCCCCTTATCTGCTATGCTCGGGGTAAACTGTGCAGGGCAGCTCCAAACTGAGAAAGCTCAACCATGTGTCCATTGGCCTTTTAAAGATGACACCCGTGCCAGAAATCACAGAATATACAGTAGCATCGGGGCAATGCTGAGTACATCCAACCATGATGGGTGGGAGAATCGGGCTGGTATTGAATGTAAGGGACACCATGGGGTGGGCTGGGTATTTAATGATGTGAGTTCCTTAAGATAGCACTAAGAAACTAGTTCTCCTTAATGCAGATCTTCTCTCTGTCACACTCCACGCAAATCACACTGAGACAATTTTATGTTAGATTCCCGTCAAAGAGGTGCAACATCTGCTGATCCCACGCATAGTGACAAAGCTGCAGCTGCTTATCCAATACTCTCCATCACAGAGAAGGAGCTAAGCGTGACCTACCCTTGGGAAATAAGGCAGGGCAGGTGATTGTGGTATCAGAGGGGAAGCACTTTGGGACAAGTAATCCTAATCCTATTCGCATTAAAATAGAGATGGAAAAGGATATTGTTATAAATTGGAGGAAGGACAATTCTAATTATTTTAGGCGACAACTTCTAAAGTGGATCTGAACAGATACTCGCAGATAATGGGCCAGCTGAGAAGACGGAAGCCTTCAAAAATGAGATGTAAGAGCTCAGAGGCAATATATCCCCGTGAGGGTGAAGGATAACTCTGACAGGTGTAAGGATGCTGGACTTGAGAAATTGAGGGTCTGGTCACGGATTAAAGGGAAACATATGTCAAGTAGAGGTAGCAGGAATCGAGGATTTTTCAGTATTCATACACGGGATGAGGGTATCACCGATTTGACCTGCATTTATTGACCATCACTAATTGTGTAGAGGTTATTTACGAGTCAGCCTCACTCTTGTGGGTCTGGAGTTATATGTAATCCAGAGCATTAAGGATGGAAGTTTGCTTCCTTCAAGCACATCAGCAAACCAGATGGGTTTTTCCAAAAATCGAAAATGGATTTATCATCGTCATTAGTATCTTAGTTCCAGTTTTAAAGTCAATGTCTAGTGAGTCTAAATCCAGTGGATGTATTCTTAAGAGGGAAATCATGAGACCATAAAGATGACATGAGATAGCTTTGGGAAATAGGGTTATGGACAATCTTCAAATGACTCTGCAAATACATTAATGGCAGAAGAGTAATTCAGAAGAGTTTCTGGACACATAAAGATCAGCAAGGCTGGCGATGTGCAGAACCGCAGAAGAAGGAGGTGATACAAAACAAGCATCTTGCATCAGTATTTACTGTGCAGAAGGATATGGAAGCTAAAGAGCTTCTGAAATAAATAAAGAAATCTTGAAAATTGTCTGTGCTACAGAGGAGACGATGCTGGAATTCGTAAAGCCTGAAAAGGGGGAATTGTCCCCAGGACCTGATCAGGTGGGAAAGGAGTGAAGTGATTGCTAAGCCCCTTGCTGAGATACACATATCATCAATTGTCACAGGTGAGGTACCAGAAAATAGAAGGTTTGCGAACTTGGTCCAGTTGCATTAAACATTTAAGAAGAATGGTAAGGAAAATCCAGTGAGCCTGATTTCAGTAAGGAGTACATTAGCAAATATTAACAGAGGGATTGAATTCAAGAGTCGTGAAGTGACGTTGCAGCTGTACAGGACTTTGGTTAGGCCACATTTGGAGTACTGTGTGCAATTCTGGTCGCCTCACTTTAGGAAAAATGTGGAAGCTTTGGAGAGGGTGCAGAGAAGATTTAGCAGGATGTTGCCTGGAATGGAGAATAGGTCGTACGAGGATGGGTTGAGAGTTCTCGGCCTTTTCTCGTTGGAACGGCGAAGGATGAGGGGTGACTTGATAGAGGTTTATAAGATGATCAGAGGAATAGATAGAGTAGACAGTCAGAAACTTTTTCCCCGGGTACAACAGAGTGTTACAAGGGGACATAAATTTAAGGTGAAGGGTGGAAGGTATAGGGGAGATGTCAGGGGTGGGTTCTTTACCGAGAGAGTGGTGGGGGCATGGAATGCGCTGCCCGTGGGAGTGGTAGAGTCAGAATCATTGGCGACCTTTAAGCGGCATTTGGATAGCTACATGGATGAGTGCTTAATCTAGGATAGAGGTTCGGCACAACATCGTGGGCCGAAGGGCCTGTTCTGTGCTGTATTGTTCTATGTTTCTATGTTTCTATGAGTAAGTTGTTGGAAAGGATTATGTGGCGCAAGGTGTGCATATATTTTGTATATCATTATACGGGATAGTCAACATAGCTTGAAGTATGGGAAATCATGTCTCACTAAATTGACTGAGATTTCTTTGAAGAAGTGAGGTCTACATTGTCAATATGGACTTCAGTAAGACACTTGACAACTTTTTACTTGGTAGACTGGTTAACCAGTATAGTTCAAATAGAATTCTGGGAGAAGTAGCCATGTGGATACAGAATTGGCTCGAAGGTAGGAGACAGAGGGTGGTTGTGGAGGATTGATTTTTGAAATGGAAGGCTGGGACCATTGGTGAGATACAAGGATCACTGGGTCCACTTCTTTTCATTATTTATATAAATCATTTGAATGTGAACATAGCAGCAATAGTTGTTAAGTTTGCAGATGACACCAGCACTGACAGTGTAGTGGACAACAAGGAAGGTTTATGTCAGAGTACAATGGGCTGATGGGCTGAGAAGCAGCATATCGCGTTTAATCGAGATAAATGTGAGAAGTTGCATTTTGGAAATGCAAATCAGGGCTGGTAATTTAATGGTAATGTGCTGGGGAGTGTTTCTGAACAAAGAGATCTTGGAGTGCAGGTTCAGATTTCCTTGAAAGTGGATTCACAGTTATTTAGAATAGTGCAGAGGACTTTTGGTAGGCTTGCCGTTATTGGTCAGTGCTTTGACTATAATGAATTGGAAAGTCATATTACGACTGAAAAGCCCATTATTTCGATCACTTTTGGAGTACTGCTTTCAATTCTGGTCTCCGTCCTATCGTGAAGATATTTGGGAATCTTGAAGCGAATCAGGAAAGACTTACAATGGTGCTGTCAGGATTTAAGATATATGGAGAGGGTGAGCAGGTTGGGGCCAATTTTTTTCCTGGACTGTCAGGGGTATGTGTAAGGTGAATAGCCAAGGTATTTTCCTCAAAACAAGAGGACAAGGATTTCAGGTGAGATGGGAAAGATTGTAAAATGACTGGAGGTGCACCGTTTTCCAACAGAGTGTGGTGCAAATACTAGAATGAGCTGCCAGAGGAGGTGGTGGAGGCTGGTACAATTACAACGTTTTAAAAAAGAATTGGATGGGTACATGAAGAGGAAGGGTTTAGAGTGATATGGGCCAAATGCTGGCTGATGTGATAAGGTTAATTGGGGGTATCCCATGGATGAGTTGGACTGAAAGGTATGTTTCCGTGCTGTACATCTTCGAGGCTCTGATTCTGTATGACCTCACACCAATATCCTATTAATTCATCATTTCCAGAAATATGAAGCTATGTTGCTAGATGCTAGAAATATCTTCACTTGAGCATTCTGAAACTTGCAAACATATCATTCCATAACACTGTCTCTGAATCTCTCTCCCTCTTTCTGTTTACCAAATCTCTCCCTCTTGTTGGTTTTAAACTGATTCTCAACACCCAGTTCTAATTGTTCAGATTTAATTTGAACATTAAACTCTGCTGCATCTTTTTCTGGCCTTAAATATTGCTCATCTGAGAGCATCAGCTTCAAACCTTAAGAAGGTTAGAAACAATTTTCAAAAAGCATAGCTTGCGTTTTCTTTGACGTCCCGATGTCTTGGCCTGTGTTCCATGTTGGACAGAGGGTATTCAGAAGTTTTGAGGTGCATCTTTGTAACATACTCTATGCCTATCCACTGAATGTCAGTGTTGGTCCCTCTCTGCTGATCATGTGCTCAGTAACATGAGGAATCCCATCAACTGTTACTGATCCTGACCAGGCTCCTCACTTGCATTTGAATGATATTTGACTTATTTCTCGTTTTGAAACATTAGTGGAAATGCTGGAGGCAGTTTCCTGGTGGCTGTGTATTCAGCTGCTGTGCAAATTCAGGAAGAACAGAGGCTTTGGTGACCCACTGTGGGATGAGTCATGGTGACTGTAGATACTGCATCTGGATCTGCAACGTGAACAACAAATGGAGCAGAGGCTACAGAAGGGAGAATCTGTAAAATAGAATGACGGAATCAGAATCAGATCAGTAAAGGCCTTAGAAAATGTTTGAGCAGGATGGAAGGGCCTGCTTATTCAGCATATTCAGAGATTTCTATTAATAAATCCCCAATTCCGCTTCTCTCCCAGTGTCCAATAGTGGTGGGGAGTTAGTCACCTCCTCGTGTTCTTGGGGAACAGAACCCTGGGGCCTAACAAGTCTCCAGATTTCCTTGTGCCCCAGTCTCGAGCTCTTAGTGACTTCCTCCTGTTCCTGTGTCCCAGTCTCGAGCAGTTGAATGACTGCCTCCTGTTCCTGTGTCCCAGTCTCAAGCTCTTAGTGACTCCCTCCTGTTCCTGTGTCCCAGTCTCGAGCTCTTAGTGACTCCCTCCTGTTCCTGTGTCCCAGTCTTGAGCAGTTGAATGACTGCCTCCTGTTCCTGTGTCCCAGTCGTGAACAGTTGAGTGACTCCCTCCTGCTCCTGTGTCCCAGTCTCAAGCTCTTAGTGACTCCCTCCTGTTCCTGTGTCGCAGTCTCGAGCTCTTAGTGACTTCCTCCTGTTCCTGTGCCCCAGTCTCGAACAGTTGAGTGACTGTCTCCTATTCCTGTCTCCCAGTCTCGAGCAGTTGAGTGACTCCCTCCTGTTCCTGTTTCCCAGTCTCGAGCAGTTGAGTGACTGTCTCCTGTTCCTGTGTCCCAGTCTCGAGCAATTGAGTGACTCCCTCCTGTTTCTGTGTCTCAGTCTTGAGCAGTTGAGTAACGGCTTCCTGGCCCTGGGTTCCAGTCTCTCAAAGTTGAGTGATATTCTCTTTTTCCTGTCTCTCCATTTCGAGTCATTGAATGACCTTCTCCTTTTCCTGTGTCCCATTCTCGAGCAGTTGAGTGATTGTCTCCTGCATCTGCGTCACAGGTTTGTGAAAATATCCTCCACCTGATCCTGAGTAATAGGCTCCTACAGCTGTCTGCTCTCCTGCTGGTCCTCCTGAGTAAAAGGCACAAATAGTAATTTATACACGTGCTGTCCCTGAAAAACTGGCTCCAAAAGCTCTGTGATCTCCTCCCGCTCCTGTGGAACAGAATTGATGGTCTGAATGGCCTCTTCACATTTCTTTCAGTTTTTATTGACTGAGGCCCTTTCTCCTGTTTCTGTACAACACCATCAAAATCTGAATGCTGCATGGATAATTTGTTTCTCAATCATTGAGCAAGAATTGCTGACTGACTGTTCTTTTGTTGTTCAGTAATGAGAAGCTTAACAAGTAACAGGTTCAAGAGGCTAGATGGCCATCTCCTATCCCTTTGTAACACACTAAGAGGCTGAATGGACTCCTCTTGTCCCTCTGTAACAGACGCAAGAGGCTGAATGACCTCCTCCTGTTGTTCTGTAATGGACTCGAGAGGTTGAATGGCCTCCTCCTGTACCTCTGAAAAACCGACTGGTCTCCTCCTACGCCTCTGTAACAAACTTGAGAGGCTGACCGCCCTCCCCATCCCTCTGCTCTCTCTGTCTCCCCTCTCTCTGCCTTCTCTCTCTGTATTCCCCACTCTGTCCGTCCTCCCTCTGTCCCCCTCCCTCTGCCCCCCTCCCTCTGTCCCCCTCCCCTGACCCCCTCTCTCTGCCCCCTACTCTCTGTCCCCTTCTCTCTGTCCCCTTCTCTCTCTGTCCACTTCTCTCTCTGCCCCGCTCTCTCTGTCCCGCTCTCTCTGTCCCCCTCTCTCTGTCCCCTCCTCTCTGTACCCCTCCCTCTTTTCCCCCCCTCTCTGTCTGCCTCTCCACTTCACCCCTCTCCTCTCTCAGTCCCCTCTCTCTCTGGCCCCTTTCACTGCCCCCTCTCTCTGTCCCCCTCACTCTGCCCCCCTCTCTCTGTCCCCCTCTTTCAGTCCCCTCTCTCTCTGTCCCCCTCTATCTGTCTCTCTCTGTCCCCCTCTCTCTGTTCCCCCTCTCCCTGTTCCCCCTCTCTCTGTTCCCCTTCTCTCTGTTCCCCCGCTCCCTGTTCCCCCTCTCTCTGTTCCCCCTCTCTCTGTTCCCCCTCTCGCTGCCCAACTCGCTCTGTCACCCGTCTCTCTGTCCCTCTTCTCTGTCCTTACCGTCCCCCCTCTCTGTTCCCCTCTCTGTCCACCCTCTCTGTCCCCTCTCTCTGACCCCTTCCCTCTATCACCCCTCTCTGTTCTTCTCCCTCTGTCCCACACTCTCTGTCCCCCTAACTCTGTCCCCCCTCACTCTGTCCCCCTCTTTCTTTTTCCCTCTCTCTATCCCCTTTTCACTGCTTCCCTCTCTATGTCCCCCTCTCTCTGTCCTGCCTCTCTCTGTCAATTCACTTTCTGTTCCTCTCTCTTTGTCCATCCTCTCTCTGTCTCCCCTCTCTCTGTCTCCCCTCTCTCTGTCTCCCCCTCTCTGTCACGCCCCTCTCTGTCACCCCCTCTCTGTCAACCCACTCTGTCACCCACCTCTCTCTCACCCCCATCTCTGTCAACCCTCTCTCTGTCACCCCCCTCGCTGTCATCCCTCTCTCTGACCCACTCTCTCTGTCCCCCTCTCTCTGTCCCCATCTCTCTGTCTCCCCTCTCTCTGTCTCCCCTCTCCCTGTCCCCATATCTCTGTCCCTCCTCTCTCTGTCCCCATCTCTCTGTACCCGTCTCTCTGTCTCCCCTCTCTCTGTCTCCCCTCTCTCTGTCTCCCCTCTCTCTGTCCCCCTCTCTGTCTCCCCTCTCTCTGTCCCCATATCTCAGTCCCTCGTCTCTCTGTCCCCCTTCCTCGGTCGACCCTCTCTCTATCCCACTTCTCTCTGTCTCCCGTCTCTCTGGTCCCCTCAATCTGTCCTCCTCTCTCTGTCACCTCCCTCTCTGTCCCCCTCTCTCTGTCCCCTCTCTGCCCCACCATCGCTCTGTCCACCCTCCCTCTGTCCCCCTCTTTCTGTCCCCTTCTCTCTGTCCCCCTCTCGCTGTCTCCCCTCTCTCTGTCTCCCCTCTCTCTGTCTCCCCTCTCTCAGTCTCCCTCTCGCTGTCCCCCTCTCTCTGTCCCCACTCTCTCTGTTCCCCCTCTCTGTCACCCACCTCTCTGTCACCCCCTCTCTGTAAGCCCCCTCTCTGTCACCCCTCTCTCTGTCCCCTCTCTGCCCTACCCTCGCTCTGTCCACCCTCCCTCTGTACCCCTCTCTCCGTCCCCCTCTCTCTGTCCCCTTCTCTCTGTCCCCCTCTCTCTGTCTCCCCTCTCTCTGTCTCCCCTCTCTCTGTCTCCCCTCTCTCTGTCTCCGTTCTCTTCTGTCCCCCTCACTCTGTCCACATCTCTCTGTCCCCCTCTCTCTGTTCCCCCTCTCTGTTACCCACCTCTCTGTCACCCCCTCTCTGTAAGCCCCCTCTCTGTCACCCCTCTCTCTGTCCCCTCTCTCTGTAGCCCATCTGTCGCCCCCTCTCTGTCCCGCCTCCCTCTGTCCCCACTCCCTCTGTCTCCCCACTCCCGCTGTCTCCTCTCTCTCTGTCCCCCCTCTCTCTGTCTGCCCTTTCTCTGTCACCCCTAACTCTGTCCCCTCCCTCTGTACCCCTTTCTCTGTCCACATCTCTCAGTCTTATTCTCTCTGTCCCACTCTGTCTTCCCCCATTTCTCAGTCCTCTTCTTTCTTTCCCCGCTCTCTGTCCCCTTATCGCAGTCTGGCCTCTCTCTGTCCCTTCTCTTTCTGTTCCTCTCTCTCTGTCCCCTCTCATTGTCCCCCTCTCTCTGTCCCTATCTCTCTGTCCCCTCTCTTTCCGCTCTCTCCCTGTCCCCCTCTCTCTGTCCCCCATTTCTCTGACCCCTTCCTCGTTCGACGCTCTCTCTCCCCCCTCTCTCTGTCCCCTTCTCTCTGTTACCCTCTCTCTGTCCCCCCTCTCTCTGTACCCCCTCGCTCTGTCCCCCCTTCGCTCTGTCCCCCCTCTCTGTTCCCCTATCTCTGTACACCCCTCTCTGTCCCCCTGTCTCTGACCCCCTCTCTCTGTCCCCTTCTCTCTGTCCCCTTCTCTCTGTCCCCTTCTCTCTCTGTCCCCTTCTCTCTCTGCCCCCCTCTCTCTGACCCCCTCTCTCTGTCCCCCTCTCTCTGTCCCCTCCTCTCTGTACCCCTCCATCTGTTCCCCCCTCTCTGTCCGCCTCTCCACTTCACCCCTCCCCTCTCTCAGACCCCTCTCTCTGGCCCCTCTCTCTGTACCCCTTCTCAGTCCCCTCTCTCTCTGCCCCCTTTCTCTGTCCCCCTGTCTCTGTCCCCAGTCTCTTTTCCCCCTCTCTCTGTTCCCCCGCTATCTGTTCCCCCGCTCTCTGTTCCCCCTCTCTCTGTTCCACCTCTCTGTGCCCAACTCGCTCTGTCACCCGTCTCTCTGTCGCCACCCCTCTCTGTCCCTACCGTCACCCCACTCTGTTCCTCTCTCTGACCCCCCTTTCTCTGTACGCCTTCCTCAGCCGACGATTTCTCTCTCCCCCCTCTCTCTGTCCCCTTCTTTCTGTTACCCTGTCTCTGTTCCCCATCGCTCTGTCGCCCCCTCGCTCTGTCCCCCGCTCGCTCTGTCCCCCCGCTCTCTCCCTCCCTCTCTGTCCCCCCATCTCTGTTCCCCCTTTCTGTCCCTCTCTCTCTGTCCCCCTCTCTCTGTCCCCCTCTCTCTGTCTCCCCTCTCTCTGTCCCCATATCTCTGTCCCTCCTCTCTCTGTCCACATCTCTCTGTCCCCATCTCTCTGTCCCCATCTCTCTTCCCCCATCTATCAGTCCGCTTCTCTCAGATCCCCTCTCTCTGCTCCCTTTCTCGCTGTTCGCCCTCTCTCTGTCCCACCTCTCTCTCCCCCCTCTTTCTGTCCGCCCTCTCTCTGTCCCCTTCTCTCTGTCCCCCCAAACTCTATCCCTGTATCTCTGTCCCCCCTCTCTCTCTCCCATTCTCACTGTTCCCCTCACTCTATCCCCGTATCTCTGTTCCACTCTCTCTGTCCCCCTTCTCTCTATTCCCCTCTCTCTGTCTCCACTCTCTCTGTCTCCCCTCTCTCTGCCCTCTCTCTCTGTATTCCCCACTCTGTCCGTCCTCCCTCTGTCCCCCTCCCTCTGTCTCACTCCCCCTGACCCCTTCTCTCTGTCCCCTTCTCTCTGTCTCCTTCCCTCTCTGTCCACTTCTCTCTCTGCCCCCTCTCTCTGTCCCGCTCTCTCTGTCCCCCTCTCTCTGTCCCCTCCTCTCTGTACCCCTCCCTCTGTTCCCCCCCCTCTCTGTCCGCCTCTCCACTTCACCCCTCCCCTCTCTCAGTCCCCTCTCTCTCTGGCCCCTTTTTCTGTCCCCCTCTCTCTGTCCCCCTCTCTCTGTCCCCCTCTCTCTGTTCCCCTCTGTCAGTCCCCTCTCTCTCTGTCCCCCTCTCTCTGTTCCCCCTCTCTCTGTTTACCCCCTCTCTGTTCCCCCGCTCTCTGTTCCCCCGCTTCCTGTTCCCCCTCTCTCTGTTCCCCCTCTCTCTGTTCCCCCTCTCTCTGCCCAACTCGCTCTGTCACCCGTCTCTCTGTCCCCCTCTCTGTCCCTACCGTCCCCCCTCTCTGTTCCCCTCTCTGTCCACCCTCTCTGTCCCCCTCTCTCTGACCGCTTCCCTCTATCCCCCCTCTCTGTTCTTCTCCCTCTGTCCCACTCTCTCTGTCCCCCTCACTCTGTCCCCCTCACTCTGTCCCCCTCTTTCTTTTTCCCTCTCTCTGTCCCCTTTTCACTGTTTCCCTCTCTGTGTCCCCCTCTCTCTGTCCTGTCTCTCTCTGTCCATTCACTTTCTGTTCCTCTCTCTTTGTCCATCCTCTCTCTGTCTCCCCTCTCTCTGTCTCCCCTCTCTCTGTCCCCCGCTCTGTCTTCCCCTCTCTGTCACCCCCCTCTCTGTCACCCCCTCTCTGTCATCCCCCTCTCTGTCACTCCCATCTCTGTCAACCCCCTCTCTGTCACCCCCCTCGCTGTCACCCCTCTCTCTGTCCCCCTCTCTCTGTCCCCCTCTCTCTGTCTCCCCTCTCTCTGTCTCCCCTCTCTCTGTCTCCCCTCTCTCTGTCCCCCGCTCTGTCTTCCCCTCTCTGTCACCCCCCTCTCTGTCACCCCCTCTCTGTCATCCCCCTCTCTGTCACTCCCATCTCTGTCAACCCCCTCTCTGTCACCCCCCTCGCTGTCACCCCTCTCTCTGTCCCCCTCTCTCTGTCCCCCTCTCTCTGTCCCCCTCTCTCTGTCCCCCTCTCTCTGTATCCCCTCTCTCTGTCCCCATATCTCTGTCCCTCCTCTCTCTGTCCCCATCTCTCTGTCTCCCTTCTCTCTGTCACCCCTCTCTCTGTCTCCCCTCTCTCTGTCCCCCTCTCTCTGTCTCCCCTCTCTCTGTCTCCCCTCTCTCTGTCCCCCGCTCTGTCTTCCCCTCTCTGTCACTCCCCTCTCTGTCACCCCCTCTCTGTCATCCCCCTCTCTGTCACTCCCATCTCTGTCAACCCCCTCTCTGTCACCCCCCTCGCTGTCACCCCTCTCTCTGTCCCCCTCTCTCTGTCCCCCTCTCTCTGTCTCCCTCTCTCTGTCCCCCTCTCTCTGTCTCCCCTCTCTCTGTCCCCATATCTCTGTCCCTCCTCTCTCTGTCCCCATCTCTCTGTCTACCCTCTCTCTGTCTCCCCTCTCTCTGTCTCCCCTCTCTCTGTCTCCCCTCTCTCTGTCCCCCTCTCTCTGTCTCCCCTCTCTCTGTCCCCATATCTCTGTCCCTCCTCTCTCTGTCCCCCTTCCTCGGTCAACCCTCTCTCTCTCCCACTTCTCTTTGTCTCCCGTTTCTCTGTCCCCTCAGTCTGTCCTCCTCTCTCTGTCACCTCCCTCTCTGTCCCCCTGTCTCTGTCCCCTCTCTGCCCCACCATCGCTCTGTCCACCCTCCCTCTGTCCCCCTCTCTCTGTCCCCTTCTCTCTGTCCCCCTCTCTCTGTCTCCCCTCTCTCTGTCTCCCCTCTCTCAGTCTCCCTCTCTCTGTCCCCCTCTCTCTGTCCCCACTCTCTCCCCCCCGCTCTCTATTTCCCTCTCTCTGTCCACTCTCTTTGTCCATCCTCTCTCTGTCCCCCTCTCTCTGTCCCGCCTCTCTCTGTCCCCCCTCTCTCTGCCCCCTCTCTCTGTCCACGTTGCTCTGTTGACCATCTCTCTCTCCCCTTCTCTCTGTCCACCATCTCTCTGGCCCCCTCAGTCTGTCCTCCTCTCTCTGTCCCCTCTCTGCCCCACCCTCTCTCCGTCCCCCTCTCTCTGTCCCCTTCTCTCTGTCCCCCTCTCTCGATCTCCCCTCTCTCTGTCTCCCCTCTCTCTGTCTCCCCCCTCTCTGTCTCCGTTCTCTTCTGTCCCCCTCACTCTGTCCCCCTCTCTCTGTCCCTCTCTCTGTCCCCCCCTCTCTGTCACCCCCCTCTCTGTCACCCCCTCTCCGTAAGCCCCCTCTCTGTCTCCCATCTCTCTGTCCCCTCTCTCTGTACCCCGCTATCTGTCCCCCCCGTCCCGCCTCCCTCTGTCCCCATTCCCTCTGTCTCCCCACTCCCTCTGTCTCTTCTCTCTCTGTCCCCCTCTCTCTGTCTGCCCCCTCTCTGTCACCCCTAACTCTGTCCCCTCCCTCTGTACCACTTTCTCTGTCCCCATCTCTCAGTCTTATTCTCTCTGTCCCCCTCTGTCTTCCCCCATTTCTCAGTCCTCTTATTTCTTTCCCCTCTCTTCGTCCCCTTATCGCAGTCTGGCCTCTCTCTGTCCCTTCTCTTTCTGTTCCTCTCTCTCTGTCCCCTCTTATTGTCCCCCTCTCTCTGTCCCCTCTCTCTGTCCCCTCTCTCTTTCCGCTCTCTCCCTGTCCCCCTCTCTCTGTCCCCCTTTCTCTGTACCCCTTCCTCGTTCGACGCTCTCTCTCTCTCCCCTCTCTCTGTCCCCTTCTCTCTGTCACCCTCTCTCTGTCCCCCCTCGCTCTGTCCCCCCTCCCTCTGTCCCCCCTTGCTCTGTTCCCCCCTCGCTCTGTCCCTCCCTCTCTGTCCCCCCATCGCAGTACCCCCTCTCTGTCCCCCTCTCTCTGACCCCCTCTCTCTGTCCCCTTCTCTCTGTCCCCTTCTCTCTGCACCCTGCTCTCTCTGTCCCCTTCTCTCTGCACCCTGCTCTCTCTGTCCCCTTCTCTCTCTGCCCCCTCTCTCTGACCCACTCTCTCTGTCCCCCTCTCTCTGTTCCCTCCTCTCTGTACCCCTCCATCTGTTCCCCCCTTCTCTGTCCGCCTCTCCACTTCACCCCTCCCCTCTCTCAGTCCCCTCTCTCTGTGGCCCCTCTCTCTGTCCCCCTCTCTCAGTCTCCACTCTCTCTGTCCCCCTTTCTCTGTCCCCTGTCTCTGTCCCACTGTCTCTTTTCCCCCTCTCGCTGTTCCCCCTCTCTCTGTTCCCCCTCTGTCTGTTCCACCTCTCTCTGCCCAACTCGCTCTGTCACCCGTCTCTCTGTCGCCACCCTTCTCTGTCCCTACCGGCCCCCCACCCCCGCTGTTCCTCTCTCTGTCCCCCCTTTCTCTGTACCCCTTCCTCGGTCGACGCTCTCTCTCTCCCCCCTCTCTCTGTCCCCTTCTTTCTGTTACCCTCTCTCTGTCCCCCCTCGCTCTGTCCCCCCTCTCTCTGTCCCCCCTCTCTGTCCCCCTCTCTCTGTCCCCCTCTCTCTGTCCCCCCCTCTCTGTCCCCCTCTCTCTGTCCCCCTTTCTCTGTACCCACTCCCGCTTTTCGCCCTCTCCCTGTCTCTCCTCACTCTGTCCCCTTTCTCTGTCCCCCTCTCTCTGCCCCCATCTCTCAGTCCGCTTCTCTCAGATCCCCTCTCTCTGCTCCCCTTCTCTCTGTTCCCCCTCTCTCTGTCCCACCTCTCTCCCCCCTTTTTCTGTTCGCCCTCTCTCTGTCCCCTTCTCTCTGTCCCCCCAAACTCTATCCCTGTATCTCTGTCCCCCGTCTATTTGTACCACTCTCTCTGACCCGCTCTCTTTGTACCACTCTCTTTGTCCCCCTTCTCTCTATTCCCCTCTCTCTGTCTCCCCTCTCTCTGTCTCCCCTCTCTCTGCCCTCTCTCTCTGTGTTCCCCACTCTGTCCGTCTTCCCTCTGTCACCCTCCTTCTGTCCCCTCCCTCTGACCCCTCCCCCTGACCCCCTCTCTCTGTCCCCTTCTCTCTGTCCCCTTCACTCTGTCCCCTTCTCTCTCTGTCCCCTTCTCTCTCTGCCCCCCTCTCTCTGTCCCCCTCCCTCTGTCCCCTCCTCTCTGTACCCCTCCATCTGTTCCTCCCCTCTCTGTCCGCCTCTCCATTTCACCCCTCCCCTCTCTCAGTCCCCTCTCTCTCTGGCCCCTTTCTCTGTCCCCTTCTCTCTGTCCCCCTCTCTCAGTCCCCTCTCTCTCTCTGTCCCCCTTTCTCTATCCCCTGTCTCTGTCCCCCGTCTCTTTTCCCCCTCTCTCTGTTCCACCTCTCTCTGTTCCCCCTCTCTCTGTTCCCCCGCTCTCTGTTCCCCCTCTCTCTGTTCCACCTCTCTCTGCGCAACTCGCTCTGCCACCCGTCTCTCTGTCGCCCCCCCCTGTCCCTACTGATACCCCCTCTGTACCCCTCTCTGCCCCCCTCTCTCTGTCCCCCTCCCTCTGTCCCCTCCTCTCTGTACCCCTCCATCTGTTCCTCCCCTCTCTGTCCGCCTCTCCATTTCACCCCTCCCCTCTCTCAGTCCCCTCTCTCTCTGGCCCCTTTCTCTGTCCCCTTCTCTCTGTCCCCCTCTCTCAGTCCCCTCTCTCTCTCTGTCCCCCTTTCTCTATCCCCTGTCTCTGTCCCCCGTCTCTTTTCCCCCTCTCTCTGTTCCACCTCTCTCTGTTCCCCCTCTCTCTGTTCCCCCGCTCTCTGTTCCCCCTCTCTCTGTTCCACCTCTCTCTGCGCAACTCGCTCTGCCACCCGTCTCTCTGTCGCCCCCCCCTGTCCCTACTGATACCCCCTCTGTACCCCTCTCTGTCCCCTTCTCTGTCCCCCTCTCTCTGACCCCTTCCCTCTATCCCCCCTCTCTCTTCTCCTCCCTCTGTCCCACTCTCTCTGTCCCACTCTCTCTGTCCCCCTCCGTCTGTACCCCTATGTCTCCCCTCTCTCTGTCTCCACTCTCTCTGTCTCCCTCTCTCTGTCCCCCCCTCTCTGTCCCCGCTCTCGCTCTCCCCGGCTCTCTAGTTCCCTCTCTCTGTCTCCACTCTCTCTGTCCCCCTCTCGCTGTCGCCCTCTCTCTGCCCTCCTCTCTCTGTCCTGCCTCTCTCTGTCCCCCCGCTCTCTGTCCCCCTTCCTCTGTTGACCATCTCTCTCTCCCCCTTCTCTCTGTCCCCCGTCTCTCTGGCCCCCTCAGTCTGTCCACCTCTCTCTGTCACCCCTCTCTCTGACTCCCCTCTCTCTGTCCCCCTCTCTCTATCCCCCTCGCTCATTCCCAACTCTCTCTCCCCCCGCTCTCTATATATCTCTCTCTGTCCACTCTCTTTGTCCGTCCTCTCTCTCTCCCCTCTCTTTGTCCGTCCTCTCTCTGCCCCCCTCTCACTGTTCCCCTCTCTCTGTCCCCCTCTCTCTGCCCCGACTCTCTCTGTCCCCCCTCTCTCTGTCCCCCCCTCTCTCTGTCCCCCATCCTCGGTTGACCATCTCTCTCTCCCCCTTCTCTCTTTCCATCATCTCTCTGGCCCCCTCAGTCTGTCCTCCTCTCTCTGTCACCCCCCTCTCTGTCCACCTCTCTCTGTACCCTCTCTGCCCCACCCTCGCTCTGTCCACCCTCCCTCTGTCCCCCTCTCTCCGTCCCCCTCTCTCTGTCCCCTTCTCTCTGTCCCCCCTCTCTCTGTCTCCCCTCTCTCTGTCTCCCCTCTCTCTGTCTCCGCTCTCTCGGTCTCGGTTCTCTTCTGTCTCCCTCCCTCTGTCCCCCTCTCTCTGTCCCCCCTCTCTCTGTCCCCACTCTCTGTCACCCCCCTCTCTGTCACCGCCCTCTCTGTCACCCCTCTCTCTGTCCCCCTCTCTATGTCCCCCTTATCTGCCCCCCTCTCTGTCCCCACTCCCTCTGTCCTCACTCCCTCTGTCTCCCCACTCCCTCTGTATCCCCACTCCCTCTGTCTCCCCTCTCTGTGTCCTCCCCTCTCTGTCTGCCCCCTCTCTGTCACCCCTCACTCTGTCCCACTCCCTCTGTACCCCTTTCTCTGTCCCCATCTCTCAGTCCTATTCTCTCTGTCCCACTCTGTCTTCCCCCATTTCTCAGTCCTCTTCTTTCTTTCTCCTCTCTCTGTCCCCTTTTCGCTGTCTCGCCTCTCTCTGTCCCTTCTCTTTCTGTTCCTCTCTCTCTGTCCCCTCTCATTGTCCCCCTCTCTCTGTCCCCTCTCTCTGTCCCCTCTCTCTTTCCGCTCTCTCCCTGTCCCCCCTTTCTCTGTACCCCTTCCTCGGTCGTCACTCTCTCTCTGCCCGCTCTCTCTGCCCCCTTCTCTCTGTTACCGTCTCTCAGACCCCCCTCTCTCTGTCCCCCCTCGCTCTGTCCCCCCTCGCTCTGTCCCTCCCTCTCTGTTCCCCCATCTCTGCCCCCCTCTCTGTCCACCTCTCTCTGACCCCCTCTCTCTGTCCCCTTTCTCTGTCCCCATCTCTCAGTACTCTTCTCCCTGTCCCATCTCTCTGTCCCCATCTCTCTGTCCCCATCTCTCTGTCCCACTCTCTCTGTCCCCCTCTCTCTGTCCCCCTCTCTATGTCCCCCTCTCTATGTCCCCCTTATCTGCCCCCTCTCTGTCCCCACTCCCTCTGTCCCCACTCCCTCTGTCTCCCCACTCCCTCTGTATCCCCACTCCCTCTGTCTCCCCTCTCTGTGTCCTCCCCTCTCTGTCTGCCCCCTCTCTGTCACCCCTAACTCTGTCCCCTCCCTCTGTACCCCTTTCTCTGTCCCCATCTCTCAGTCCTATTCTCTCTGTCCCACTCTGTCTTCCCCCATTTCTCAGTCCTCTTCTTTCTTTCCCCTCTCTCTGTCCCCTTATCACTGTCTCGCCTCTCTCTGTCCCTTCTCTTTCTGTTCCTCTCTCTCTCGTCCCCCTCCCCCTCACCCCCTCTCTCTGTCCCCTTCTCTCTCTCCCCTTCTCTCTGCCCCCCTCTCTCTGTCCCCCTCTCTCTGACCCCCTCTCTCTGTCCCCCTCTCTCTGTCCCCTCCTCTCTGTACCCCTCCATCTGTTCCCCCCTCCCTGTCCGCCTCTCCACTTCACCCCTCCCCTCTCCGAGTCCCCTCTCTCTCTCTGGCCCCTTTCTCTGTCCCCCTCTCTCTGTCCCCCTATCTCTGTCCACCTCTCTCTGTCCCCCTCTCTCTGTTACCCCTCTATCTGTTTCCCCTATCTCTGTTCCCCCGCTCTCTATTCCCTCGCTCTCTGTTCCCCCTCTCTCTGTTCCACCTCTCTCTGCCCAACTCGCTCTGTCACCCGTCTCTCTGTCCCCCCCTCTCTGTCCCTACCGTCGCCCATCTCTGTTCCCCTGTCTGTTCCCCCTCTCTGTCCCCCTCTCTCTGACCCCTTCCCTCTATCCCCCTCTCTGTTCTCCTCCCTCTGTCTCCCCTCTCTCTGTCTCCCCTCTCTCTGTCTCCCTCTCTCTGTCCCCTCTCTCTGCCCCCCCTCTCTGTCCTGCCTCTCTCTGTCCCCCTCTCTCTGTCCCCCTTCCTCTGTTGACCATCTCTCTCTCCCCCTTCTCTCTGTCCCCCGTCTCTCTGGCCCCCTCAGTCTGTCCTCCTCTCTCTGTCCCCCCTCTCTCTCTGTCCCCCTTCCTCTGTTGACCATCTCTCTCTCCCCCTTCTCTCTGTCCCCCTTCTCTCTGGCCCCCTCAGTCTGTCCTCCTCTCTCTGTCACCCCCCTCACTGTCCCCCTCTCTCTGTCCCCCTCTCTCTCTCTCTCCCCCCTCTCTGTCCCCTCTCTTTGTCCATCCTCTCTCTGTCCCCATCTCTCTGTCCCCATCTCTCTGTCCCCATCTCTCTTCCCCCATCTCTCAGTCCGCTTCTCTCAGATCCCCTCTCTCTGCTCCCCTTCTCTCTGTTCCCCCTCTCTCTCTCCCACCTCTCTCTCACCCCCTCTTTCTGTCCGCCCTCTCTCTGTCCCCTTCTCTCTGCCCCCCAAACTCTATCCCTGTATCTCTGTACCCCCTCTCTGTGTCCCATTCTCACTGTTCCCCTCACTCGATCCCCGTATCTCTGTACCACTCTCTCTGTCCCCCTTCCCTCTATTCCTCTCTCACTGTCTCCCCTCTCTCTGCCCTCTCTCTCTGTGTTCCCCACTCTGTCCGTCCTCCCTCTGTCCCCCTCCCTCTGTCCCCCTCCCCTGACCCCCTCTCTCTGTCCCCTTCTCTCTGACCACTTCTCTCTCTGTCCACTTCTCTCTCTGCCCCCTCTCTCTGTCCCCCTCTCTCGGTCCCCCTCTCTCGGTCCCCCTCTCTCAGTCCCCCCTCTCTCTGTCCCCCTCTCTCTGTCCCCCTCTCTCTGTGTCCCCCTCTCTCTGTCCCCCTCTCTCTGTTCCCCCGCTCTCTGTTCCCCACTCTCTGTTCCCCCTCTCTCTGTCCCCCTCTCTCTGTCCCCCCTCTCTGTCCCCCTCTCTCTGACCTCTTCCCTCAAACCACCCCCTCTCTGTTCTCCTCCCTCTGTCCCACTCTCTCTGTCCCCTCTCTCTTTCCGATCTCTCCCTGTCCCCCTCTCCCTATCCCCACTTTCTCTGTCCCCCTTCCTCTGTCGACGCTATCTCTCTCTCCCCACTGTCTCTGTCCCCTTCTATCTGTTAGCCTCTCGCTGTCCCCCTTCGTTCTGTCCCCCTTGCTCTCTCCCCCCTCGCTCTGTCCTCCCCTCGCTCTGTCCCTCCCTCTCTGTCCCCCATCTCTGCCCCCATCTCTGTCCCCCTCTCTCTGACCCCCTCTCTCTGTCCCCTGTCTCTGTCCCCATCTCTCAGTCCTCTTCTCCCTGTCCCATCTCTCTGTCCCCATCTCTCTGCCCCCATCTCTCTGCCCCATCTCTCTGCCCCCATCTCTCAGTCCGCTTCTCTCAGATCCCCTCTCTCTGCTCCCCTTCTCTCTGTTTCCCCTCTCTCTGTCCCACCTCACTCTCCCCCCTCTTTCTGTCTGCCCTCTCTCTGTCCCCCCAAACTCTATCCCATTCTCACTGTTCCCCTCACTCTATCCCCACATCTCTGTACCACTCTCTCTGTCCCCCTTCTCTCTATTCCCCTCTCGCTGTCTCCCCTCTCTTTGCCCTCTCTCTCTGTGTTCCCCACTCTGTCCGTCTTCCCCCTGACGCCCTCCCTCTGTCCCCCTCCCCCTGACCCCCTCTGTCTGTCCCCTTCTCTCTCTCCCCTTCTCTCTGTCCCCTTCTCTCTCTGTCCCCTTCTCTCTCTGCCCCCCTCTCTCTGTCCCCCTTTCTCTGTCCCCCTCTCTCTGTCCCCTCCTTTCTGTACCCCTCCATCTGTTCGCCCCCTCTCTGTCCGCCTCTCCACTTCACCCCTCCCCTCTCCGAGTCCCCTCTCTCTCTCTGGCCCCTTTCTCTGTCCCCCTCTCACTGTCCCCCTCTCTATGTCCCCCTTATCTGCCCCCCTCTCTGTCCCCACTCCCTCTGTCCCCACTCCCTCTGTCTCCCCACTCCCTCTGTATCCCCACTCCCTCTGTCTCCCCTCTCTGTGTCCTCCCCTCTCTGTCTGCCCCCTCTCTGTCACCCCTAACTCTGTCCCCTCCCTCTGTACCCCTTTCTCTGTCCCCATCTCTCAGTCCTATTCTCTCTGTCTCACTCTGTCTTCCCCCATTTCTCAGTCCTCTTCTTTCTTTCCCCTCTCTCTGTCCCCTTATCGCTGTCTCGCCTCTCTCTGTCCCTTCTCTTTCTGTTCCTCTCTCTCTGTCCCCCTCCCCCCTCACCCCCACTCTCTGTCCCCTTCTCTCTCTCCCCTTCTCTCTGACCCCTTCTCTCTCTGTCCCCTTCTCTCTCTGCCCCCCTCTCTCTGTCCCCCTCTCTCTGACCCCCTCTCTCTGTCCCCCTCTCTCTGTCCCCTCCTCTCTGTACCCCTCCATCTGTTCCCCCCCTCTCTGTCCGCCTCTCCACTTCACCCCTCCCCTCTCCGAGTCCCCTCTCTCTCTCTGGCCCCTTTCTCTGTCCCCCTCTGTCTGTCCCCTCCTCTCTGTACCCCTCTCTCTGTCCCCCTCTCTCAGTCCTCTCTCTCTCTGTCCCCCTTTCTCTGTCCCCCTCTCTCTTTCTCCCCCTCTCTCTGTTCCCCCTCTATCTGTTTCCCCTATCTCTGTTCCCCCGCTCTCTATTCCCTCGCTCTCTGTTCCCCTCTCTCTGTCCCACCTCTCTCTCCCACCTTTTTCTGTCCGCCCTCTCTCTGTCCCCTTCTCTCTGTCCCCCCAAACTCTATCCCTGTATCTCTGTCCCCCCTCTCTCTCTCCCATTCTCACTGTTCCCCTCACTCTATCACCGTATCTCTGTCCCCTTCTCTCTCTGTCCCCTTCTCTCTCTGCACCCCTCTCTCTGTCCCGCGCTCTCTGTCCCCCTCTCTCTGTCCCCGCCTCTCTGTACCCCTCCCTCTGTTCCCCCCCACCTCTCTGTCTGCCTCTCCACTTCACCCATCCCCTCTCTCAGTCCCTCTCTCTCGGGCCCCTTTCTCTATCCCCCTCTCTCTGTCCCCTCTCTCTGTCCCCCTCTCTCAGTCACCTCTCTCTCTGTTCCCCTCTCTCTGTCCGCCCCTCTCTGTTCCCCCTCATCTCTGTTCCCCCGCTCTCTGTTCCCCCGCTCTCTGTTCCCCTCTCTCTGTTCCCCCTCTCTCTCTCCCCCCTCTCTGTCCCTACCTTCCCCCCTCTCTGTTCCCCTCTCTGTCACCCTCTCTGTCCCCCTCTCACTGACCCCTTCCCTCAATCCCCCCTCTCTGTTTCCTCCCTCTGTCCCACTCTCTCAGTCCCACTCCCTCTGTCCCCCTCTCTCTGTCTCCCCTCTCTCTGTCCCCCCTCTCTCTGTCCCCATATCTCTGTCCCTCCTCTCTCTGTCCCCCTTCCTCTGTCGACCCTCTCTCTCTCCCCTTTCTTTCTGTGCCCCCGTCTCTCTGGCCCCATCAGTCTGTCCTCCTCTCTCTGTCATTACCTCTCTGTCCCCCTTTCTCTGTTCCCTCTCTATGCCCCAACCTCCCAGTCCCCCTGTCTTCTGTCACCCCGCTCTCTGTCCCCTCTCTCTGTCTCCCCTCTCTCTCTCTCCCCCTCTCTGTCCCCCCTCTCTCTATCTCCCCTCTCTCTGTTCCCCTCTCTCTGCCCCCATCTCTCTCCCCTCTCTCTGTCCCCACTCCCTCTGTCCCCCTCCCTTAGTCCTCCTCCCTTAGTCCCCCTCCCTTTGTCCCCCTCCCTCTGTACCCTCCCTCTGTCCCCACTCGCTCTGTCCCCCGTCTCCCTGTCTGCACCCACTCTCTGTCCCCTTCTCACTGTTCCCCTCTCTGTGTCCCCCTTCCCCCTCTCTCTGCCCAACTTGCTCTGTCAACCGTCTCTCTGCCCCCCTTTCTCTGTCCCTTTCACTGTCACCCCTCTCTCTGTCCCCCTCTCTCTGTCCCCCTCTCTCTGTCCCCATCACTCCATCCCCCATCCTCTGTCCCCCCTTTCTGTTTCCCTCTCTCTGTCCCCTTTTCACTGTTCCCCTCTCACTGTTCCCCTCTCTCTGTCCCGCCGCTCTCTGTCCCTTCTCTTTCTGTTCCTCTCTCTCTGTCCCCCTCTCTTTATCCCCTCTCTCTCTCCCCCGCGCTCTATT